>NW_026045187.1:0-115306 GCF_943734845.2 Anopheles funestus
AAAAACACCAATTTTGGCTACAAACATCCATTTTCTACCAACTTTGACCAAAAACACCAACTTTGGCTACAAACATCCATTTTCTACTAACTTTGACCAAAAACACCAACTTTGGCTACAAACATCTTGTTTCTACCAACTTTGACCAAAAACACCAACTTTGGCTACAAACATCTAGTTTCTACCAACTTTAACCAAAAACACCAACTTTGGCTACAAACATCTAGTTTCTACTAACTTTGACCAAAAACACCAACTTTGGCTACAAACATCCATTTTCTACCAACTTTGACCAAAAACACCAACTTTGGCTACAAATATCCATTTTCTACTAACTTTGACCAAAAACACCAACTTTGGCTACAAACATCTTGTTTCTACCAACTTTGACCAAAAACACCAACTTTGGCTACAAACATCTAGTTTCTACCAACTTTAACCAAAAACACCAACTTTGGCTACAAACATCTAGTTTCTACCAACTTTGACCAAAAACACCAACTTTGGCTACAAACATCCATTTTCTACCAACTTTGACCAAAAACACCAACTTTGGCTACAAACATCCATTTTCTACTAACTTTGACCAAAAACACCAACTTTGGCTACAAACATCCATTTTCTACCAACTTTGACCAAAAACACCAACTTTGGCTACAAACATCCATTTTCTACTAACTTTGACCAAAAACACCAACTTTGGCTACAAACATCTTGTTTCTACCAACTTTGACCAAAAACACCAACTTTGGCTACAAACATCTAGTTTCTACCAACTTTAACCAAAAACACCAACTTTGGCTACAAACATCTAGTTTCTACCAACTTTAACCAAAAACACCAACTTTGGCTACAAACATCCATTTTCTACCAACTTTGACCAAAAACACCAACTTTGGCTACAAACATCCATTTTCTACTAACTTTGACCAAAAACACCAACTTTGGCTACAAACATCTAGTTTCTACCAACTTTAACCAAAAACACCAACTTTGGCTACAAACATCTAGTTTCTACCAACTTTGACCAAAAACACCAACTTTGGCTACAAACATCCATTTTCTACTAACTTTGACCAAAAACACCAATTTTGGCTACAAACATCCATTTTCTACCAACTTTAACCAAAAACACCAATTTTGGCTACAAACATCCATTTTCTACCAACTTTGACCAAAAACACCAACTTTGGCTACAAACATCCATTTTCTACTAACTTTGACCAAAAACACCAACTTTGGCTACAAACATCCATTTTCTACCAACTTTGACCAAAAACACCAACTTTGGCTACAAACATCCATTTTCTACTAACTTTGACCAAAAACACCAACTTTGGCTACAAACATCTAGTTTCTACCAACTTTAACCAAAAACACCAACTTTGGCTACAAACATCTAGTTTCTACCAACTTTGACCAAAAACACCAACTTTGGCTACAAACATCCATTTTCTACTAACTTTGACCAAAATCATCAACTTTGGCTACAAACATCCATTTTCTACCAACTTTAACCAAAATCATCAACTTTGGCTACAAACATCCATTTTCTACCAACTTTGACCAAAAACACCAACTTTGGCTACAAACATCCATTTTCTACTAACTTTGACCAAAAACACCAACTTTGGCTACAAACATCTTGTTTCTACCAACTTTGACCAAAAACACCAACTTTGGCTACAAACATCTAGTTTCTACCAACTTTAACCAAAAACACCAACTTTGGCTACAAACATCTAGTTTCTACTAACTTTGACCAAAAACACCAACTTTGGCTACAAACATCCATTTTCTACCAACTTTGACCAAAAACACCAACTTTGGCTACAAACATCCATTTTCTACTAACTTTGACCAAAAACACCAACTTTGGCTACAAACATCCATTTTCTACCAACTTTGACCAAAAACACCAACTTTGGCTACAAACATCCATTTTCTACTAACTTTGACCAAAAACACCAACTTTGGCTACAAACATCTTGTTTCTACCAACTTTGACCAAAAACACCAACTTTGGCTACAAACATCTAGTTTCTACCAACTTTAACCAAAAACACCAACTTTGGCTACAAACATCTAGTTTCTACCAACTTTAACCAAAAACACCAACTTTGGCTACAAACATCCATTTTCTACCAACTTTGACCAAAAACACCAACTTTGGCTACAAATATCCATTTTCTACTAACTTTGACCAAAAACACCAACTTTGGCTACAAACATCTTGTTTCTACCAACTTTGACCAAAAACACCAACTTTGGCTACAAACATCTAGTTTCTACCAACTTTAACCAAAAACACCAACTTTGGCTATAAACATCTAGTTTCTACCAACTTTGACCAAAAACACCAACTTTGGCTACAAACATCCATTTTCTACCAACTTTGACCAAAAACACCAACTTTGGCTACAAACATCCATTTTCTACTAACTTTGACCAAAAACACCAACTTTGGCTACAAACATCCATTTTCTACCAACTTTGACCAAAAACACCAACTTTGGCTACAAACATCCATTTTCTACTAACTTTGACCAAAAACACCAACTTTGGCTACAAACATCTTGTTTCTACCAACTTTGACCAAAAACACCAACTTTGGCTACAAACATCTAGTTTCTACCAACTTTGACCAAAAACACCAACTTTGGCTACAAACATCTAGTTTCTACCAACTTTAACCAAAAACACCAATTTTGGCTACAAACATCCATTTTCTACCAACTTTGACCAAAAACACCAACTTTGGCTACAAACATCCATTTTCTACTAACTTTGACCAAAAACACCAACTTTGGCTACAAACATCTAGTTTCTACCAACTTTAACCAAAAACACCAACTTTGGCTACAAACATCCATTTTCTACCAACTTTGACCAAAAACACCAACTTTGGCTACAAACATCCATTTTCTACTAACTTTGACCAAAAACACCAACTTTGGCTACAAACATCTAGTTTCTACTAACATTGACCAAAACCATCAACTTTGGTCACAAACATCTAGTTTCTACTAACTTTGACCAAAACCATCAGCTACATCCGCGTATGTAGAATGTGTGCGAGAATGTGTGCGATGCTATTGGCCGCAAACAATGTTCCTCTCTGTTTGCCACAACATTTTTTACTATTTCCAATGTTTTTACCTGCATTGAAACAGGTGGTTGAAAATGTTATGCACAGGTATTTTTATATCCGAAAAATAATCTGTTCAGTGCCCTTCTTCAAAAGAACGAATTGATGGACAAATTGAAATACATCTGAGCACATCGACGTAAAACAACTTATTATAGCTAATGAACAGATCTATCCAAATCTCTGTTACAATTGAAGATCCATTGGAAACTGACCGAGTTATGGCAGGTGACAGAAAAAGCTTAGGTCGCGAATAACTTTTTTGTCCGACATCGGAGCACATGGTCGTGGAAGACTTTTAGCTTGCATTCATTGAGATCTATCCAAATCACAAAGAAAATCCAAAATCGGTTGATAAATGACTGAGATATGGGCAAAAAAAAAGAAGTTGAAATGCGAACCGCGAGAAATCAGCCTGAAGGTAGGCAATTCGTATAAGCCATTCAATGAATTAGAAGTTACTTTTTCGAATAACATTTGACACGGACAACTTAGCACATCGGCGTAGAATAACTTTTGGTAGCTTATGAGAAGATCTATCCATATCTGTGTTACAATTGAAGATCCATTGGAAACTGACCGAGTTATGGCAGGTGACAGAAAAAGCTTAGGTCGCGAATAACTTTTTTGTCCGACATCGGAGCACATAACCGTGTACACTTTTAGCTTGCATTCATTGAGATCTATCCAAATCACAAAAAAAATCCAAAATCGGTTGATAAATGACTGAGATATGGGCAAAAAAGAGAAGTTGAAATGCGAACCGCGAGAAAACAGCCTGAAGGTAGCCAATTCGTATAAGCCATTCAATGAATTAGAAGTTACTTTTTCGAATAACTTTTTCCACAGACATCTTAGCACATCGACGTAGAACAACTTATGGTAGCTAATGAGCAGATCTATCCAAATCTGTGTTACAATTGAAGATCCATTGGAAACTGACCGAGTTATAAGCATCCAAAGTGGCAAAATGAGAAATTTTTGTTTGAAAAACCAAGAAAAATTTAAGTCTTTGTATCTCGAATAACATTTGACACAGACAACTTAGCACATCGGCGTAGAATAACTTTTGGTAGCTTATGAGAAGATCTATCCATATCTGTGTTACAATTGAAGATCCATTGGAAACTGACCGAGTTATAAGCATCCAAAGTGGCAAAATGAGAAATTTTTTTTGGAAAAACCGAGAAAATTTTAAGTCTTTGTATCTCGAAAAACATTTGACACACACAACTTAGCGCATCGGCGTAGAATAACTTTTTGTAGCTTATGAGAAGATCTATCCATATCTGTGTTACAATTGAAGATCCATTGGAAACTTACCGAGTTATAAGCATCCAAAGTGGCAAAATGAGAATTTTTTTTTGGAAAAACCGAGAAAATTTTAAGTCTTTGTATCTCGAATAACATTTGACACAGACAACTTAGCACATCGGCATAGAATAACTTTTGGTAGCTTATGAGAAGATCTATCCATATCTGTGTTACAATTGAAGATCAATTGGAAACTGACCGAGTTATAAGCATCCAAAGTGACAAAATGAGTATTCACGAAAGCGCCAGGCGCACTTGGTCGGGTTTTTGGTCCAACTTGCACCATTTTTGGCCCGTATTTGCCCCATAGCTCCGCCGGTATCCAAGATATCGCCACACTTTCTTCTGGTCATGGCTAGATGGCACTTGTGGCTAGATTTCTTCCATGCACCACTAATCGCTACCATGTCTGTGGCCGGAGCTATTCGACGAACAACCATCGCATTTACCTAGGTACTTTTTCGGGTTTTTGGTCTAACTTGCACCATTTTTGGCCCGTATTTGCCCCATAGCTCCGCCGGTATCCAATATATCGCCACACTTTTTTCTGGCCATGGCTAGACGGCACTTGTGGCTAGATTTCTTCCATACATCACTAATCGCTACCATGTCTGTGGCCGGAGCTATTCGACGAACAACCATCGCATTTACCTAGGTACTTTCTCGGGTTTTTGGTCCAACTTGCACCATTTTTGGCCCGTATTTGCCCCATAGCTCCGCCGGTATCCAAGATATCGCCACACTTTCTTCTGGCCATAGCTAGATGGCACTTGTGGCTAGATTTCTTCCATGCACCACTAATCGCTACCATGTCTGTGGCCGGAGCTATTCACGAAAGCGCCTCGCGCACTTGGTCGGGATTTTGGTCCAACTTGCACCATTTTTGGCCCGTATTTGCCCCATAGCTCCGCCGGTATCCAAGATATCGCCACACTTTCTTCTGGCCATGGCTAGATGGCACTTGTGGCTAGATTTCTTCCATGCACCACTAATCGCTACCATGTCTGTGGCCGGAGCTATTCGACGAACAACCATCGCATTTACCTAGGTACTTTCTCGGGTTTTTGGTCCAACTTGCACCATTTTTGGCCCGTATTTGCCCCATAGCTCCGCCGGTATCCAATATATCGCCACACTTTTTTCTGTCCATGGCTAGACGGCACTTGTGGCTAGATTTCTTCCATACATCACTAATCGCTACCATGTCTGTGGCCGGAGCTATTCGACGAACAACCATCGCATTTACCTAGGTACTTTTTCGGGTTTTTGGTCTAACTTGCACCATTTTTGGCCCGTATTTGCCCCATAGCTCCGCCGGTATCCAAGATATCGCCACACTTTCTTCTGGCCATGGCTAGATGGCACTTGTGGCTAGATTTCTTCCATGCACTACTAATCGCTACCATGTCTGTGGCCGGAGCTATTCACGAAAGCGCCTCGCGCATTTGGTCGGGTTTTTGGTCCAACTTGCACCATTTTTGGCCCGTATTTGCCCCATAGCTCCGCCGGTATCCAAGATATCGCCACACTTTCTTCTGGCCATGGCTAGATGGCACTTGTGGCTAGATTTCTTCCATGCACCACTAATCGCTACCATGTCTGTGGCCGGAGCTATTCGACGAACAACCATCGCATTTACCTAGGTACTTTTTCGGGTTTTTGGTCTAACTTGCACCATTTTTGGCCCGTATTTGCCCCATAGCTCCGCCGGTATCCAATATATCGCCACACTTTCTTCTGGCCATGGCTAGACGGCACTTGTGGCTAGATTTCTTCCATACATCACTAATCGCTACCATGTCTGTGGCCGGAGCTATTCGACGAACAACCATCGCATTTACCTAGGTACTTTTTCGGGTTTTTGGTCTAACTTGCACCATTTTTGGCCCGTATTTGCCCCATAGCTCCGCCGGTATCCAAGATATCGCCACACTTTCTTCTGGCCATGGCTAGATGGCACTTGTGGCTAGATTTCTTCCATGCACCACTAATCGCTACCATGTCTGTGGCCGGAGCTATTCACGAAAGCGCCTCGCGCACTTGGTCGGGTTTTTGGTCCAACTTGCACCAATTTTGGCCCGTATTTGCCCCATAGCTCCGCCGGTATCCAAGATATCGCCACACTTTCTTCTGGCCATGGCTAGATGGCACTTGTGGCTAGATTTCTTCCAAGCACCACTAATCGCTACCATGTCTGTGGCCGGAGCTATTCGACGAACAACCATCGCATTTACCTAGGTACTTTTTCGGGTTTTTGGTCTAACTTGCACCATTTTTGGCCCGTATTTGCCCCATAGCTCCGCCGGTATCCAAGATATCGCCACACTTTTTTCTGTCCATGGCTAGACGGCACTTGTGGCTAGATTTCTTCCATGCACCACTAATCGCTACCATGTCTGTGGCCGGAGCTATTCACGAAAGCGCCTCGCGCACTTGGTCGGGTTTTTGGTCCAACTTGCACCATTTTTGGCCCGTATTTGCCCCATAGCTCCGCCGGTATCCAAGATATCGCCACACTTTCTTCTGGCCATGGCTAGATGGCACTTGTGGCTAGATTTCTTCCATGCACCACTAATCGCTACCATGTCTGTGGCCGGAGCTATTCGACGAACAACCATCGCATTTACCTAGGTACTTTTTCGGGTTTTTGGTCTAACTTGCACCATTTTTGGCCCGTATTTGCCCCATAGCTCCGCCGGTATCCAAGATATCGCCACACTTTTTTCTGTCCATGGCTAGACGGCACTTGTGGCTAGATTTCTTCCATACATCACTAATCGCTACCATGTCTGTGGCCGGAGCTATTCACGAAAGCGCCTCGCGCACTTGGTCGGGTTTTTGGTCTAACTTGCACCATTTTTGGCCCGTATTTGCCCCATAGCTCCGCCGGTATCCAAGATATCGCCACACTTTCTTCTGGTCATGGCTAGATGGCACTTGTGGCTAGATTTCTTCCATGCACCACTAATCGCTACCATGTCTGTGGCCGGAGCTATTCGACGAACAACCATCGCATTTACCTAGGTACTTTTTCGGGTTTTTGGTCTAACTTGCACCATTTTTGGCCCGTATTTGCCCCATAGCTCCGCCGGTATCCAATATATCGCCACACTTTTTTCTGGCCATGGCTAGACGGCACTTGTGGCTAGATTTCTTCCATACATCACTAATCGCTACCATGTCTGTGGCCGGAGCTATTCGACGAACAACCATCGCATTTACCTAGGTACTTTTTCGGGTTTTTGGTCTAACTTGCACCATTTTTGGCCCGTATTTGCCCCATAGCTCCGCCGGTATCCAAGATATCGCCACACTTTCTTCTGGCCATGGCTAGATGGCACTTGTGGCTAGATTTCTTCCATGCACCACTAATCGCTACCATGTCTGTGGCCGGAGCTATTCACGAAAGCGCCTCGCGCACTTGGTCGGGTTTTTGGTCCAACTTGCACCAATTTTGGCCCGTATTTGCCCCATAGCTCCGCCGGTATCCAAGATATCGCCACACTTTCTTCTGGCCATGGCTAGATGGCACTTGTGGCTAGATTTCTTCCAAGCACCACTAATCGCTACCATGTCTGTGGCCGGAGCTATTCGACGAACAACCATCGCATTTACCTAGGTACTTTTTCGGGTTTTTGGTCTAACTTGCACCATTTTTGGCCCGTATTTGCCCCATAGCTCCGCCGGTATCCAAGATATCGCCACACTTTTTTCTGTCCATGGCTAGACGGCACTTGTGGCTAGATTTCTTCCATGCACCACTAATCGCTACCATGTCTGTGGCCGGAGCTATTCACGAAAGCGCCTCGCGCACTTGGTCGGGTTTTTGGTCCAACTTGCACCATTTTTGGCCCGTATTTGCCCCATAGCTCCGCCGGTATCCAAGATATCGCCACACTTTCTTCTGGCCATGGCTAGATGGCACTTGTGGCTAGATTTCTTCCATGCACCACTAATCGCTACCATGTCTGTGGCCGGAGCTATTCGACGAACAACCATCGCATTTACCTAGGTACTTTTTCGGGTTTTTGGTCCAACTTGCACCATTTTTAGCTTATAAGCTTATGAGAAGATCTATCCATATCTGTGTTACAATTGAAGATCCATTGGAAACTGACCGAGTTATAAGCATGCAAAGTGGCAAAATGAGAAATTTTTTTTTTTTGAAAAACCGAGAAAATTTTAAGTCTTTGTATCTCGAATAACATTTGACACAGACAACTTAGCACATCGGCGTAGAATAACTTTTGGTAGTTTATAAGCAGATCTATCCATATCTGTTTTACAATTGAAGATCCATTGGAAACTGACCGAGTTATAAGCATGCAAGTGACAAAATGAGGATTTTTTTGTAAAAATCGAGAAAATCTTTTATAAAAGAAAAAATAAGAATCGAGAAAATAAGATTTTAAAAACATTAAATGTACTGGAAAGAAGTTTTCATTCCTACCGACAACAATTAAAGCGCAGCGGAATACAATTCGTTTATTTCTTTCATCACATTGCTTACATTCGGACCCAATCGGCTCAATCGTCCTTCAATTGCTTGGTATGTGATAATATGTGAAATTATCATGCACATTAACGATATCGTACACCGGAACGTTCCGGTGTAAAATACAATTCAATTTTAATGCCATGCGGAAAATGTGCCGAACTTGTCCGCTACACCTAATGAAAGCTTTATATTGTACCCAAACGAAAGCTTTACATCAAAAGCTCTGTGATGCGAGAGCTTTTCCATATGCATTGGAACCATTTGGAAAGCTTTACCGCCATTTGCATTGGGTGTGTAGTAAAAGTGATGTCAGTAAAAATGTCATCGCAGATTCATAACGTAATAATGTCGAATTATGCATATATTTTCGGCTCAACTGTCATTTATTGGGTTTGTTGACAATAATATATGCAATTGTGTGTGCACATAAATTTTTTTACCCATACGCGGAACCTTCCGGCGTAAATTGCAATTCAATTTAAGCCAATGTTTTAAATTGCATTTTGATTTCATCTTCATTACAGTATTCTACTTATTATGTGTGGAAGTGTGTGATACAATTAAATATACATTTAACAAATCGTGAAGTTTTCTGCAAGAATATGTGCAAAACTGTTTGTAATGGCAACCGTTCAAAATATGGGCGTGCGGTTTTTTTTTATTTAATTACATTAAATTGTATTTTATCAAATGAGCCCATTCAGGTGTTCCACCACTCTCTGTTGCTCTCTCGCACTGATTGATCGAATCGTTCCCATGCGAAAGAATGGGAAGAAAAGGTTTGATTTAATTTTTGTTAGTACTGTTTTAAATCGGATTTTGGTCGGCTGTTATAATCATTGATTGTGGAAAATTGGTTGAAATAAAGTTTGATAGAAAAGAAATAATTTAATTTAATTTATTATAATTTAATTTATGATAAATTAATTTATTTTATTTTAATTTAATTTAATTTAATTCCATAACATTTCATTTCATTTCATATCATTTCATATCATTTCATATCATTTCATATCATTTCATATCATTTCATATCATTTCATATCATTTCATATCATTTCATATCATTTCATATCATTTCATATCATTTCATATCATTTCATATCATTTCATATCATTTCATGTCATTTCATGTCATTTCTTGTCGTTTCATGTCATTTCATGTCATTTCATGCACAGCAATATCGCGCGCGCGCAAGCATGCTCACTCCCACAGCAACAGCTAATCGAACATATGGCACCACCCCCACCCACAAAAAACCACACCGGCAACAGCTGTTGATACGGTGCGCGCTCCGTTTGCCTTAGCGCGGTATCGATGTGAAAAAAAGGGAAGCAAAGGTTTGATTTATTTTTTGTTAATACTGTTATAAATCGGATTTTGGTCGGTTGTTATGATCATTGGTTGTGTAGAATTGATTGAAATAAAGTTTGTTAGAAATAAAATAATTTAATTTAATTTATTACAATTAATTTTCATTTTATTAAAAATGAAATAATTTAGATTAATTTAATAGAATTGAATGTAATTTAATTGCACTTTATGTCAATTCATTTCATTTCATTCAATATCACGCGCCGCAATAACGCGCGCATAACGCGCGCGCAATAACCGCACGCAACAGCTGATCGAACGTATGCCACCCACCCCCACCCACAAAAAAACAACACCGGCAACAGCTGTTGATACGGTGCGCGATCCGTTTGCCTTAGCGCAGTATCGATGTGAAAGAAAGGAAAGCAAAGGTTTGATTTATTTTTTGTTAATACTGATATAAATCGGATTTTATTCGGGTGTTATGATCATTGATTGTGTAGAATTGATTGAAATAAAGTTGAATAGAAAAAAAATAATTTAATTTAATTTAATATAATTTATTTTAATTTCCTTAAGAATGAAATAATTTAATTTAATTTAATAGAATTTAATTTAATTTAATTGCACTATATTTCAATTCATTTCATTTAATTCAATATCACGCGCCGCAATAACGCGCGCGCATAAATACGCACGCATGCAACCGCACGCAACAGCTGATCGAACATATGGCACAACCCCCACCCACAAAAAAACACACCGGCAACAGCTGTTGATACGGTGCGCGCTCCGTTTGCCTTAGCGCGGTATCGATGTGAAAGAAAGGGAAGCAAAGGTTTGATTTATTTTTTGTTAATAGTGATATAAATCGGATTTTGGTCGGCTGTTATGATCATTGATTGTGTAGAATTGATTGAAATGAAGTTGGATAGAAAAAAAATAATTTAATTTAATTTATTACAATTTATTTTAATTTTATTAAAAACGAAATAATTTAATTTAATTTAATTTTATTTTATTCAATTTAATTTAATTGCACTTTATTTCAATTCATTTCATTCAATATCACGCGCCGCAATAACGCGCGCGCATAAATACGCACGCATGCAACCGCACGCAACAGCTCATCGAACATATGGCACAACCCCCACCCACAAAAAAACACACCGGCAACAGCTGTTGATACGGTGCGCGCTCCGTTTGCCTTAGCGCGGTATCGACGTGAAAGAATGGGAAGCAAAGGTTTGATTTATTTTTTGTTAATAGTGATATAAATCGGATTTTGGTCGGCTGTTATGATCATTGATTGTGTAGAATTGATTGAAATAAAGTTTGTTAGAAAAAAAATAATTTAATTTAATTTATTACAATTTATTTTCATTTTATTAAAAATGAAATAAATTAGTTAAATTTAATAGCATTTAATTTAATTTAATTGCACTTTATTTCAATTAATTTCATTTAATTCAATATCACGCGCCGCAATAACGCGCGCGCATAAATACGCACGCATACAACCGCACGCAACAGCTGATCGAACGTATGCCATCACAACGCGACACCGTCAAGGTCAACAGCTGTTGGTACCGTGCGCGATCCGTTTGCCTTAGCGCGGTATCGATGTGAAGAAAAGGGAAGCAAAGGTTTGATTTATTTTTTGTTAATACTGTTATAAATCGTATTTTGTCGGCTGTTATGATCATTGATTGTGTAGAATTGATTGAAATGAAGTTGGATAGAAAAAAAATAATTTAATTTAATTTATTACAATTTATTTTAATTTTATTAAAAATGAAACAATTTATTTTAATTTAATAGAATTTAATTTAATTTAATTGAAGTATATTTCAATTCATTTCATTTAATTCAATATCACGCGCCGCAATAACGCGCGCGCATAAATACGCACGCATGCAACCGCACGCAACAGCTGATCGAACGTATGCCACCACAACGCGACACCGTCAACAGCTGTTGGTACCGTGCGCGCTCCGTTTGCCTTAGCGCGGTATCGATGTGAACCGTGCCGCGGTCGAGGTTGAAATGAGCTCGTCCAGGTGGGTTTCCCCCACTCTCGCGTTTTCTCCCGCGCACTAATTGGTCGAAGCGTTCCCATACCGAAGAGAGGGAATGGCAAATGTTGGCTGAATTGTAAATGGTATGTCTGAAATCGGATATCCGCTTTTATAGAAATTAATATTTATTTTATTTAAAATTAATTACACTAAATGAAATTAATTTCACTGCAATGCACATAAGTTAGGTTAAATAGAATGTATGAAGGTGGTTTGAAATTATTTAATGTAAAATGTTAATAAATGTATTCATTTATTTAATTAATTATTGGAATTATAGTGAAGTGTATTAAATTGCATAAAATGAAATAATTGTTTAAATTTATTTATTCAATGAAGTGTTATGAAATGTGAAGAATGTAGTGTAATTTATATTGTTTTTTAATTTATTAAAAACCTAATGTAAACTTTTTTAATTACATTCAATGTAATGCAATGTAATTAAATTTCAATAAATTTAATTTAATTTAATTTAATTAATTTTAATTTATTTCAATTTATTTTAATTTACTTTAATTTAATTGAATTTAATTTAATGTAATTATACTTTTATTAAATTTAATTTTAATTTAATTTAATTTAATATAATTGAATTTATTTGAATTTAATTCAATTTATTTTATTTCAATTTAATTTAATTTAATTAAGTTTAATATAATTTAATTTAATTCCATAAGATTTCATTTCATGTCATTTCATGCACAGCAATATCGCGCGCTCGCGCATGCGCACTCGCACAGCAACAGCTGATCGACCGTATACCACCCCCACCGAAAATAAACATCACCGGCAACCGTCTCTTTTTTATCGTGCGCGCTCCTTCCCGCCTTAGCGCGGTATCGATGTGAACCGTACCACGGTCGAGGTTGAAATGAGCTCGTCCAGGTGGGTTTCCCCCACTCTCGCGCATGCGCACTCGCACAGCAACAGCTGATCGACCGTATACCACCCCCACCGAAAATAAACATCACCGGCAACCGTCTCTTTTCTATCGTGCGCGCTCCTTCCCGCGTTAGCGCGGTATCGATGTGAACCGTACCACGGTCGAGGTTGAAATGAGCTCGTCCAGGTGGGTTTCCCCCACTCTCGCGCATGCGCATGCGCACTCGCACAGCTGATCGATCGTATGCCCACCCCACCGAAAATAAACATCACCGGCAACCGTCTCTTTTTTATCGTGCGCGCTCCTTCCCGCGTTAGCGCGGTATCGATGTGAACCGTACCACGGTCGAGGTTGAAATGAGCTCGTCCAGGTGGGTTTCCCCCACTCTCGCGCACTCGCTCGCGCGCTGGCTCAAGATTGGCCCGTTCCGCGGCGTACTAATACATGCTCATAAAAAGCGTCAAACCCGTTTCTCGCTTTGCGCGCAACGTGCACAAAGCGGAGAACGGGTTCGACACCACCGGCCCTCGTGTAGCGATAGGAAAACGTTTGCCGGTGTTTGTAAATATGCGTATTTTTTGCCGGATTTGAGCGTTCTGATTGGCTTGTAACGCTAGTATGGAAACGTAAACGCCCAGCGTGACGATTCGAGCGGGATGAAGCGATCTGAAACCCCAGGCGCGGGAACGGCTCATCCGAAAAGCGTTACATTAACGAAAATATATATTAAGACTAGCTTAAACTCCGGGCCCGGTAGATTACAGGGCTACGCACGATAAGGGGATGTAAGAAGATAGGGGATGTAAGAAGATAGGGGATGTGAGAAGATAGGGGATGTAAGAAGATAGGGGATGTAAGAAGATAGGGGATGTGAGAAGATAGGGGATGTAAGTAGATAGAGGATGTGAGAAGATACTTTGACTACAAACATCTCGTTTCTACTAACATTGACCAAAAACATCAACTTTGACTACAAACTTCGAGTTTCCACCAACTTTGACCAAAAACATCAACTTTGACCGAAATCGATGGTTTTGTAGCAACTTCGACTGTATTGAGTCATTTTCAACCAACATTGACCAAAATCATCAAAATTGACCAAAATCATCAACATTGACCAAAATCGATGGTTTTGTACCAACTTCGACTGTATTGTGTCATTGTTAACCAACTTTGACCAAAATCATCAACATTGACCAAAATCGATGGTTTTGTACCAACTTCGACTGTGTTGTGTCATTGTTAACCAACATTGATGAAAACCATCAATTTTGGCTACATACATCTAGTTTCTACCAACTTTGACCAAAACCATCAATTTTGACTACAAACATCTAGTTTCTACCAACATTGATGAAAACCATCAATTTTGACTACATACATCTAGTTTCTACCAACATTGATGAAAACCATCAATTTTAACTACATACATCTAGTTTCTACCAACATTGATGAAAACCATCAATTTTGACTACAAACATCTAGTTTCTACCAACTTTGACCAAAACCATCAATTTTGACTACATACATCTAGTTTCTACCAACATTGATGAAAACCATCAATTACAACCAAAACTAACTAGTTTCTACCAACATTGATGAAAACCATCAATTTTGGCTACAAACATCTAGTTTCTACCAACTTTGGCTACAAACATCTAGTTTCTACTAACTTTGACCAAAAACATCAACTTTGGCTACAAACATCCATTTTCTACTAACTTTGACCAAAAACACCAACTTTGGCTACAAACATCCATTTTCTACTAACTTTGACCAAAAACACCAACTTTGGCTACAAACATCCATTTTCTACCAACTTTGACCAAAAACACCAACTTTGGTTACAAACATCTAGTTTCTACCAACTTTGACCAAAAACACCAACTTTGGCTACAAACATCTAGTTTCTACCAACTTTGACCAAAAACACCAACTTTGGCTACAAACATCCATTTTCTACTAACTTTGACCAAAAACACCAACTTTGGCTACAAACATCTAGTTTCTACCAACTTTGACTAAAAACACCAACTTTGGCTACAAACATCTAGTTTCTACCAACTTTGACCAAAAACACCAACTTTGGCTACAAACATCTAGTTTCTACCAACTTTGACCAAAAACACCAACTTTGGCTACAAACATCTAGTTTCTACCAACTTTGACCAAAAACACCAACTTTGGAAACAAACATCTAGTTTCTACCAACTTTGACCAAAAACACCAACTTTGGCTACAAACATCTAGTTTCTACCAACTTTGACCAAAAACACCAACTTTGGCTACAAACATCCATTTTCTACCAACTTTGACCAAAAACACCAACTTTGGCTACAAACATCTAGTTTCTACTAACTTTGACCAAAAACACCAACTTTGGCTACAAACATCTAGTTTCTACCAACTTTGACCAAAAACACCAACTTTGGCTACAAACATCCATTTTCTACCAACTTTGACCAAAAACACCAACTTTGGCTACAAACATCTAGTTTCTACCAACTTTGACCAAAAACACCAACTTTGGCTACAAACATCTAGTTTCTACTAACTTTGACCAAAAACACCAACTTTGGCTACAAACATCTAGTTTCTACCAACTTTGACTAAAAACACCAACTTTGGCTACAAACATCTAGTTTCTACCAACTTTGACCAAAAACACCAACTTTGGCTACAAACATCTAGTTTCTACCAACTTTGACCAAAAACACCAACTTTGGCTACAAACATCTAGTTTCTACCAACTTTGACCAAAAACACCAACTTTGGCTACAAACATCTAGTTTCTACCAACTTTGACCAAAAACACCAACTTTGGCTACAAACATCTAGTTTCTACCAACTTTGACCAAAAACACCAACTTTGGCTACAAACATCTAGTTTCTACCAACTTTGACCAAAAACACCAACTTTAGCTACAAACATCTAGTTTCTACTAACTTTGACCAAAAACACCAACTTTGGCTACAAACATCCATTTTCTACTAACTTTGACCAAAAACACCAACTTTGGCTACAAACATCCATTTTCTACCAACTTTGACCAAAAACACCAACTTTGGCTACAAACATCCATTTTCTACCAACTTTGACCAAAAACACCAACTTTGGCTACAAACATCCATTTTCTACCAACTTTGACCAAAAACACCAACTTTGGCTACAAACATCTAGTTTCTACCAACTTTGACCAAAAACACCAACTTTGGCTACAAACATCTAGTTTCTACTAACTTTGACCAAAAACACCAACTTTGGCTACAATCATCTAGTTTCTACCAACTTTGACCAAAAACACCAACTTTGGCTACAAACATCCATTTTCTACCAACTTTGACCAAAAACACCAACTTTGGCTACAAACATCTAGTTTCTACCAACTTTAACCAAAAACACCAACTTTGGCTACAAACATCTAGTTTCTACCAACTTTGACCAAAAACACCAACTTTGGCTATAAACATCTAGTTTCTACCAACTTTGACCAAAAACACCAACTTTGGCTACAAACATCCATTTTCTACTAACTTTGACCAAAAACACCAACTTTGGCTACAAACATCTAGTTTCTACCAACTTTGACCAAAAACACCAACTTTGGCTACAAACATCTTGTTTCTACCAACTTTGACCAAAAACACCAACTTTGGCTACAAACATCTAGTTTCTACCAACTTTGACCAAAAACACCAACTTTGACAAACATCTAGTTTCTACCAACTTTGACCAAAAACACCAACTTTGGCTACAAACATCCATTTTCTACCAACTTTGACCAAAATCATCAACTTTGGCTACAAACATCCATTTTCTACCAACTTTGACCAAAAACACCAACTTTGGCTACAAACATCTAGTTTCTACCAACTTTGACCAAAAACACCAACTTTGGCTACAAACATCCATTTTCTACTAACTTTGACCAAAAACACCAACTTTGGCTACAAACATCTAGTTTCTACCAACTTTGACCAAAAACACCAACTTTGGCTACAAACATCCATTTTCTACCAACTTTGACCAAAAACACCAACTTTGGCTACAAACATCCATTTTCTACTAACTTTGACCAAAAACACCAACTTTGGCTACAAACATCCATTTTCTACCAACTTTGACCAAAAACACCAACTTTGGCTACAAACATCCATTTTCTACTAACTTTGACCAAAAACACCAACTTTAGCTACAAACATCTAGTTTCTACTAACTTTGACCAAAAACACCAACTTTGGCTACAAACATCTAGTTTCTACCAACTTTGACCAAAAACACCAACTTTGGCTACAAACATCTAGTTTCTACCAACTTTGACCAAAAACACCAACTTTGGCTACAAACATCCATTTTCTACTAACTTTGACCAAAAACACCAACTTTGGCTACAAACATCTAGTTTCTACCAACTTTGACCAAAAACACCAACTTTGGCTACAAACATCCATTTTCTACCAACTTTGACCAAAAACACCAACTTTGGCTACAAACATCTAGTTTCTACCAACTTTAACCAAAAACACCAACTTTGGCTACAAACATCTAGTTTCTACCAACTTTGACCAAAAACACCAACTTTGGCTACAAACATCTAGTTTCTACCAACTTTGACCAAAAACACCAACTTTGGCTACAAACATCCATTTTCTACCAACTTTGACCAAAAACACCAACTTTGGCTACAAACATCCATTTTCTACTAACTTTGACCAAAAACACCAACTTTGGCTACAAACATCCATTTTCTACCAACTTTGACCAAAAACACCAACTTTGGCTACAAACATCCATTTTCTACTAACTTTGACCAAAAACACCAACTTTGGCTACAAACATCTAGTTTCTACCAACTTTGACCAAAAACACCAACTTTGGCTACAAACATCTAGTTTCTACCAACTTTAACCAAAAACACCAACTTTGGCTACAAACATCTAGTTTCTACCAACTTTGACCAAAAACACCAACTTTGGCTACAAACATCTAGTTTCTACCAACTTTGACCAAAAACACCAACTTTGGTTACAAACATCCATTTTCTACTAACTTTGACCAAAAACACCAACTTTGGCTACAAACATCTAGTTTCTACCAACTTTGACCAAAAACACCAACTTTGGCTACAAACATCTAGTTTCTACCAACTTTAACCAAAAACACCAAGTTTGGCTACAAACATCCATTTCCTACCAACTTTGACCAAAAACACCAACTTTGGCTACAAACATCCATTTTCTACCAACTTTGACCAAAAACACCAACTTTGGCTACAAACATCTAGTTTCTACCAACTTTGACCAAAAACACCAACTTTGGCTACATACATCTTGTTTCTACCAACTTTGACCAAAAACACCAACTTTGGCTACAAACATCTAGTTTCTACCAACTTTGACCAAAAACACCAACTTTGGCTACAAACATCCATTTTCTACCAACTTTGACCAAAAACACCAACTTTGGCTACAAACATCCATTTTCTACTAACTTTGACCAAAAACACCAACTTTGGCTACAAACATCTAGTTTCTACCAACTTTAACCAAAAACACCAACTTTGGCTACAAACATCCATTTTCTACCAACTTTGACCAAAAACACCAACTTTGGCTACAAACATCCATTTTCTACTAACTTTGACCAAAAACACCAACTTTGGCTACAAACATCTTGTTTCTACCAACTTTGACCAAAAACACCAACTTTGGCTACAAACATCTAGTTTCTACCAACTTTAACCAAAAACACCAACTTTGGCTACAAACATCTAGTTTCTACCAACTTTGACCAAAAACACCAACTTTGGCTACAAACATCTAGTTTCTACCAACTTTGACCAAAAACACCAACTTTGGCTACAAACATCCATTTTCTACTAACTTTGACCAAAAACACCAACTTTGGCTACAAACATCCATTTTCTACCAACTTTGACCAAAAACACCAACTTTGGCTACAAACATCTAGTTTCTACTAACATTGACCAAAACCATCAACTTTGGTCACAAACATCTAGTTTCTACTAACTTTGACCAAAACCATCAGCTACATCCGCGTATGTAGAATGTGTGCGAGAATGTGTGCGATGCTATTGGCCGCAAACAATGTTCCTCTCTGTTTGCCACAACATTTTTTACTATTTCCAATGTTTTTACCTGCATTGGAACAGGTGGTTGAAAATGTTATGCACAGGTATTTTTATATCCGAAAAATAATCTGTTCAGTGCCCTTCTTCAAAAGAACGAATTGATGGACAAATTGAAATACATCTGAGCACATCGACGTAAAACAACTTATGGTAGCTAATGAACGGATCTATCCAAATCTCTGTTACAATTGAAGATCCATTGGAAACTGACCGAGTTATGGCAGGTGACAGAAAAAGCTTAGGTCGCGAATAACTTTTTTGTCCGACATCGGAGCACATGGTCGTGTAAGACTTTTAGCTTGCATTCATTGAGATCTATCCAAATCACAAAGAAAATCCAAAATCGGTTGATAAATGACTGAGATATGGGCAAAAAAGAGAAGTTGAAATGCGAACCGCGAGAAATCAGCCTGAAGGTAGGCAATTCGTATAAGCCATTCAATGAATTAGAAGTTACTTTTTCGAATAACATTTGACACGGACAACTTAGCACATCGGCGTAGAATAACTTTTGGTAGCTTATGAGAAGATCTATCCATATCTGTGTTACAATTGAAGATCCATTGGAAACTGACCGAGTTATGGCAGGTGACAGAAAAAGCTTAGGTCGCGAATAACTTTTTTGTCCGACATCGGAGCACATGGTCGTGTAAGACTTTTAGCTTGCATTCATTGAGATCTATCCAAATCACAAAGAAAATCCGAAATCGGTTGATAAATGACTGAGATATGGGCAAAAAAGAGAAGTTGAAATGCGAACCGCGAGAAATCAGCCTGAAGGTAGGCAATTCGTATAAGCCATTCAATGAATTAGAAGTTACTTTTTCGAATAACATTTGACACGGACAACTTAGCACATCGGCGTAGAATAACTTTTGGTAGCTTATGAGAAGATCTATCCATATCTGTGTTACAATTGAAGATCCATTGGAAACTGACCGAGTTACGGCAGGTGACAGAAAAAGCTTAGGTCGCGAATAACTTTTTTGTCCGACATCGGAGCACATGGCCGTGTACACTTTTAGCTTGCATTCATTGAGATCTATCCAAATCACAAAAAAAAATCCAAAATCGGTTGATAAATGACTGAGATATGGGCAAAAAAGAGAAGTTGAAATGCGAACCGCGAGAAAACAGCCTGAAGGTAGCCAATTCGTATAAGCCATTCAATGAATTAGAAGTTACTTTTTCGAATAACTTTTTCCACAGACATCTGAGCACATCGACGTTGAACAACTTATGGTAGCTAATGAGCAGATCTATCCAAATCTGTGTTACAATTGAAGATCCATTGGAAACTGACCGAGTTATAAGCATCCAAAGTGGCAAAATGAGAAATTTTTGTTTGAAAAACCAAGAAAAATTTAAGTCTTTGTATCTCGAATAACATTTGACACAAACAACTTAGCACATCGGCGTAGAATAACTTTTGGTAGCTTATGAAAAGATCTATCCATATCTGTGTTACAATTGAAGATCCATTGGAAACTGACCGAGTTATAAGCATCCAAAGTGGCAAAATGAGAAATTTTTTTTGGAAAAACCGAGAAAATTTTAAGTCTTTGTATCTCGAAAAACATTTGACACACACAACTTAGCGCATCGGCGTAGAATAACTTTTTGTAGCTTATGAGAAGATCTATCCATATCTGTGTTACAATTGAAGATCCATTGGAAACTTACCGAGTTATAAGCATCCAAAGTGGCAAAATGAGAAATTTTTTTTGGAAAAACCGAGAAAATTTTAAGTCTTTGTATCTCGAATAACATTTGACACAGACAACTTAGCACATCGGCATAGAATAACTTTTGGTAGCTTATGAGAAGATCTATCCATATCTGTGTTACAATTGAAGATCCATTGGAAACTGACCGAGTTATAAGCATCCAAAGTGACAAAATGAGTATTCACGAAAGCGCCTCGCGCACTTGGTCGGGTTTTTGGTCCAACTTGCACCATTTTTGGCCCGTATTTGCCCCATAGCTCCGCCGGTATCCAAGATATCGCCACACTTTTTTCTGGCCATAGCTAGATGGCACTTGTGGCTAGATTTCTTCCATGCACCACGAAAGCGCCTCGCGCACTTGGTCGGGATTTTGGTCCAACTTGCACCATTTTTGGCCCGTATTTGCCCCATAGCTCCGCCGGTATCCAAGATATCGCCACACTTTCTTCTGGTCATGGCTAGATGGCACTTGTGGCTAGATTTCTTCCATGCACCACTAATCGCTACCATGTCTGTGGCCGGAGCTATTCGACGAACAACCATCGCATTTACCTAGGTACTTTCTCGGGTTTTTGGTCCAACTTGCACCATTTTTGGCCCGTATTTGCCCCATAGCTCCGCCGGTATCCAATATATCGCCACACTTTTTTCTGGCCATGGCTAGACGGCACTTGTGGCTAGATTTCTTCCATACATCACTAATCGCTACCATGTCTGTGGCCGGAGCTATTCGACGAACAACCATCGCATTTACCTAGGTACTTTTTCGGGTTTTTGGTCTAACTTGCACCATTTTTGGCCCGTATTTGCCCCATAGCTCCGCCGGTATCCAAGATATCGCCACACTTTCTTCTGGCCATAGCTAGATGGCACTTGTGGCTAGATTTCTTCCATGCACTACTAATCGCTACCATGTCTGTGGCCGGAGCTATTCACGAAAGCGCCTCGCGCACTTGGTCGGGATTTTGGTCCAACTTGCACCATTTTTGGCCCGTATTTGCCCCATAGCTCCGCCGGTATCCAAGATATCGCCACACTTTCTTCTGGTCATGGCTAGATGGCACTTGTGGCTAGATTTCTTCCATGCACCACTAATCGCTACCATGTCTGTGGCCGGAGCTATTCGACGAACAACCATCGCATTTACCTAGGTACTTTCTCGGGTTTTTGGTCCAACTTGCACCATTTTTGGCCCGTATTTGCCCCATAGCTCCGCCGGTATCCAATATATCGCCACACTTTCTTCTGGCCATGGCTAGACGGCACTTGTGGCTAGATTTCTTCCATACATCACTAATCGCTACCATGTCTGTGGCCGGAGCTATTCGACGAACAACCATCGCATTTACCTAGGTACTTTTTCGGGTTTTTGGTCTAACTTGCACCATTTTTGGCCCGTATTTGCCCCATAGCTCCGCCGGTATCCAAGATATCGCCACACTTTCTTCTGGCCATGGCTAGATGGCACTTGTGGCTAGATTTCTTCCATGCACTACTAATCGCTACCATGTCTGTGGCCGGAGCTATTCACGAAAGCGCCTCGCGCATTTGGTCGGGTTTTTGGTCTAACTTGCACCATTTTTGGCCCGTATTTGCCCCATAGCTCCGCCGGTATCCAAGATATCGCCACACTTTCTTCTGGCCATGGCTAGATGGCACTTGTGGCTAGATTTCTTCCATGCACTACTAATCGCTACCATGTCTGTGGCCGGAGCTATTCGACGAACAACCATCGCATTTACCTAGGTACTTTTTCGGGTTTTTGGTCTAACTTGCACCATTTTTGGCCCGTATTTGCCCCATAGCTCCGCCGGTATCCAAGATATCGCCACACTTTTTTCTGTCCATGGCTAGACGGCACTTGTGGCTAGATTTCTTCCATGCACCACTAATCGCTACCATGTCTGTGGCCGGAGCTATTCACGAAAGCGCCTCGCGCACTTGGTCGGGTTTTTGGTCCAACTTGCACCATTTTTGGCCCGTATTTGCCCCATAGCTCCGCCGGTATCCAAGATATCGCCACACTTTCTTCTGGCCATGGCTAGATGGCACTTGTGGCTAGATTTCTTCCATGCACTACTAATCGCTACCATGTCTGTGGCCGGAGCTATTCACGAAAGCGCCTCGCGCATTTGGTCGGGTTTTTGGTCCAACTTGCACCATTTTTGGCCCGTATTTGCCCCATAGCTCCGCCGGTATCCAAGATATCGCCACACTTTCTTCTGGCCATGGCTAGATGGCACTTGTGGCTAGATTTCTTCCATGCACTACTAATCGCTACCATGTCTGTGGCCGGAGCTATTCGACGAACAACCATCGCATTTACCTAGGTACTTTTTCGGGTTTTTGGTCTAACTTGCACCATTTTTGGCCCGTATTTGCCCCATAGCTCCGCCGGTATCCAAGATATCGCCACACTTTTTTCTGTCCATGGCTAGACGGCACTTGTGGCTAGATTTCTTCCATGCACCACTAATCGCTACCATGTCTGTGGCCGGAGCTATTCACGAAAGCGCCTCGCGCACTTGGTCGGGTTTTTGGTCCAACTTGCACCATTTTTGGCCCGTATTTGCCCCATAGCTCCGCCGGTATCCAAGATATCGCCACACTTTCTTCTGGCCATGGCTAGATGGCACTTGTGGCTAGATTTCTTCCATGCACCACTAATCGCTACCATGTCTGTGGCCGGAGCTATTCACGAAAGCGCCTCGCGCACTTGGTCGGGTTTTTGGTCCAACTTGCACCAATTTTGGCCCGTATTTGCCCCATAGCTCCGCCGGTATCCAAGATATCGCCACACTTTCTTCTGGCCATGGCTAGATGGCACTTGTGGCTAGATTTCTTCCAAGCACCACTAATCGCTACCATGTCTGTGGCCGGAGCTATTCGACGAACAACCATCGCATTTACCTAGGTACTTTTTCGGGTTTTTGGTCTAACTTGCACCATTTTTGGCCCGTATTTGCCCCATAGCTCCGCCGGTATCCAAGATATCGCCACACTTTTTTCTGTCCATGGCTAGACGGCACTTGTGGCTAGATTTCTTCCATACATCACTAATCGCTACCATGTCTGTGGCCGGAGCTATTCACGAAAGCGCCTCGCGCACTTGGTCGGGTTTTTGGTCCAACTTGCACCATTTTTGGCCCGTATTTGCCCCATAGCTCCGCCGGTATCCAAGATATCGCCACACTTTCTTCTGGCCATGGCTAGATGGCACTTGTGGCTAGATTTCTTCCATGCACCACTAATCGCTACCATGTCTGTGGCCGGAGCTATTCGACGAACAACCATCGCATTTACCTAGGTACTTTTTCGGGTTTTTGGTCCAACTTGCACCATTTTTAGCTTATAAGCTTATGAGAAGATCTATCCATATCTGTGTTACAATTGAAGATCAATTGGAAACTGACCGAGTTATAAGCATGCAAAGTGGCAAAATGAGAAATTTTTTTTTTTTGAAAAACCGAGAAAATTTTAAGTCTTTGTATCTCGAATAACATTTGACACAGACAACTTAGCACATCGGCGTAGAATAACTTTTGGTAGTTTATAAGCAGATCTATCCATATCTGTTTTACAATTGAAGATCCATTGGAAACTGACCGAGTTATAAGCATGCAAGTGACAAAATGAGGATTTTTTTGTAAAAATCGAGAAAATCTTTTATAAAAGAAAAAATAAGAATCGAGAAAATAAGATTTTAAAAACATTAAATGTACTGGAAAGAAGTTTTCATTCCTACCGACAACAATTAAAGCGCAGCGGAATATAATTCGTTTATTTCTTTCATCACATTGCTTACATTTGGACCCAATCGGCTCAATCGTCCTTCACTTGCTTGGTATGTGATAATATGTGTAATTATCATGCACATTAACGATATCGTACACCGGAACGTTCCGGTGTAAAATACAATTCAATTTTAATGCCATGCGGAAAATGTGCCGAACTTGTCCGCTACACCTAATGAAAGCTTTATATTGTACCCAAACGAAAGCTTTACATCAAAAGCTCTGTGATGCGAGAGCTTTTCCATATGCATTGGAACCATTTGGAAAGCTTTACCGCCATTTGCATTGGGTGTGTAGTAAAAGTGATGTCAGTAAAAATGTCATCGCAGATTCATAACGTAATAATGTCGAATTATGCATATATTTTCGGCTCAACTGTCATTTATTGGGTTTGTTGACAATAATATATGCAATTGTGTGTGCACATAAATTTTTTTACCCATACGCGGAACCTTCCGGCGTAAATTGCAATTCAATTTAAGCCAATGTTTTAAATTGCATTTTGATTTCATCTTCATTACAGTATTCTACTTATTATGTGTGGAAGTGTGTGATACAATTAAATATACATTTAACAAATCGTGAAGTTTTCTGCAAGAATATGTGCAAAACTGTTTGTAATGGCAACCGTTCAAAATATGGGCGTGCGGTTTTTTTTTATTTAATTACATTAAATTGTATTTTATCAAATGAGTCCATTCAGGTGTTCCACCACTCTCTGTTGCTCTCTCGCACTGATTGATCGAATCGTTCCCATGCGAAAGAATGGGAAGAAAAGGTTTGATTTAATTTTTGTTAGTACTGTTTTAAATCGGATTTTGGTCGGCTGTTATAATCATTGATTGTGGAAAATTGGTTGAAATAAAGTTTGATAGAAAAGAAATAATTTAATTTAATTTATTATAATTTAATTTATGATAAATTAATTTATTTTATTTTAATTTAATTTAATTTAATTCCATAACATTTCATTTCATTTCATATCATTTCATATCATTTCATATCATTTCATATCATTTCATATCATTTCATATCATTTCATATCATTTCATATCATTTCATATCATTTCATATCATTTCATATCATTTCATATCATTTCATATCATTTCATGTCATTTCATGTCATTTCTTGTCGTTTCATGTTGTTTCATGTCATTTCATGTCATTTCATGCACAGCAATATCGCGCGCGCGCAAGCATGCTCACTCCCACAGCAACAGCTAATCGAACATATGGCACCACCCCCACCCACAAAAAAACACACCGGCAACAGCTGTTGATACGGTGCGCGCTCCGTTTGCCTTAGCGCGGTATCGATGTGAAAAAAAGGGAAGCAAAGGTTTGATTTATTTTTTGTTAATACTGTTATAAATCGGATTTTGGTCGGTTGTTATGATCATTGGTTGTGTAGAATTGATTGAAATAAAGTTTGTTAGAAAAAAAATAATTTAATTTAATTTATTACAATTTATTTTAATTTTATTAAAAACGAAATAATTTAATTTAATTTAATTTTATTTTATTCAATTTAATTTAATTGCACTTTATTTCAATTCATTTCATTCAATATCACGCGCCGCAATAACGCGCGCGCATAAATACGCACGCATGCAACCGCACGCAACAGCTGATCGAACATATGGCACAACCCCCACCCACAAAAAAAAACACCGGCAACAGCTGTTGGTACCGTGCGCGCTCCGTTTGCCTTAGCGCGGTATCGATGTGAAAAAAAGGAAAGCAAAGGTTTGATTTATTTTTTGTTAATACTGATATAAATCGGATTTTATTCGGCTGTTATGATCATTGATTGTGTAGAATTGATTGAAATAAAGTTTGTTAGAAATAAAATAATTTAATTTAATTTATTACAATTAATTTTCATTTTATTAAAAATGAAATAATTTAGATTAATTTAATAGAATTGAATGTAATTTAATTGCACTTTATGTCAATTCATTTCATTTCATTCAATACCACGCGCCGCAATAACGCGCGCGCATAAATACGCACGCATGCAACCGCACGCAACAGCTGATCGAACGTATGCCACCCACCCCCACCCACAAAAAAACAACACCGGCAACAGCTGTTGATACGGTGCGCGATCCGTTTGCCTTAGCGCAGTATCGATGTGAAAGAAAGGAAAGCAAAGGTTTGATTTATTTTTTGTTAATACTGATATAAATCGGATTTTATTCGGGTGTTATGATCATTGATTGTGTAGAATTGATTGAAATGAAGTTGAATAGAAAAAAAATAATTTAATTTAATTTATTATAATTTATTTTAATTTCCTTAAGAATGAAATAATTTAATTTAATTTAATAGAATTTAATTTAATTTAATTGCACTATATTTCAATTCATTTCATTTAATTCAATATCACGCGCCGCAATAACGCGCGCGCATAAATACGCACGCATGCAACCGCACGCAACAGCTGATCGAACATATGGCACAACCCCCACCCACAAAAACACACACCGGCAACAGCTGTTGATACGGTGCGCGCTCCGTTTGCCTTAGCGCGGTATCGATGTGAAAGAAAGGGAAGCAAAGGTTTGATTTATTTTTTGTTAATAGTGATATAAATCGGATTTTGGTCGGCTGTTATGATCATTGATTGTGTAGAATTGATTGAAATGAAGTTGGATAGAAAAAAAATAATTTAATTTAATTTATTACAATTTATTTTAATTTTATTAAAAACGAAATAATTTAATTTAATTTAATTTTATTTTATTCAATTTAATTTAATTGCACTTTATTTCAATTCATTTCATTCAATATCACGCGCCGCAATAACGCGCGCGCATAAATACGCACGCATGCAACCGCACGCAACAGCTCATCGAACATATGGCACAACCCCCACCCACAAAAAAACACACCGGCAACAGCTGTTGATACGGTGCGCGCTCCGTTTGCCTTAGCGCGGTATCGACGTGAAAGAATGGGAAGCAAAGGTTTGATTTATTTTTTGTTAATACTGTTATAAATCGGATTTTGGTCGGCTGTTATGATCATTGATTGTGTAGAATTGATTGAAATAAAGTTTGTTAGAAAAAAAATAATTTAATTTAATTTATTACAATTTATTTTCATTTTATTAAAAATGAAATAAATTAGTTAAATTTAATAGCATTTAATTTAATTTAATTGCACTTTATTTCAATTAATTTCATTTAATTCAATATCACGCGCCGCAATAACGCGCGCGCATAAATACGCACGCATACAACCGCACGCAACAGCTGATCGAACGTATGCCATCACAACGCGACACCGTCAAGGTCAACAGCTGTTGGTACCGTGCGCGATCCGTTTGCCTTAGCGCGGTATCGATGTGAAGAAAAGGGAAGCAAAGGTTTGATTTATTTTTTGTTAATACTGTTATAAATCGTATTTTGTCGGCTGTTATGATCATTGATTGTGTAGAATTGATTGAAATGAAGTTGGATAGAAAAAAAATAATTTAATTTAATTTATTACAATTTATTTTAATTTTATTAAAAATGAAACAATTTATTTTAATTTAATATAATTTAATTTAATTTAATTGAAGTATATTTCAATTCATTTCATTTAATTCAATATAACGCGCCGCAATAACGCGCGCGCATAAATACGCACGCATGCAACCGCACGCAACAGCTGATCGAACGTATGCCACCACAACGCGACACCGTCAACAGCTGTTGGTATCGTGCGCGCTCCGTTTGCCTTAGCGTGGTATCGATGTGAACCGTGCCGCGGTCGAGGTTGAAATGAGCTCGTCCAGGTGGGTTTCCCCCACGCTCGCGTTTTCTCCCGCGCACTAATTGGTCGAAGCGTTCCCATACCGAAGAGAGGGAATGGCAAATGTTGGCTGAATTGTAAATGGTATGTCTGAAATCGGATATCCGCTTTAATAGCAATTAATATTTATTTTATTTAAAATTAATTACACTAAATGAAATTAATTTCACTGCAATGCACATAAGTTAGGTTAAATAGAATGTATGAAGGTGGTTTGAAATTATTTAATGTGAAATGTTAATAAATGTATTCATTTATTTAATTAATTATTGGAATTATAGTGAAGTGTATTAAATTGCATAAAATGAAATAATTGTTTAAATTTATTTATTCAATGAAGTGTTATGAAAAGTGAAGAATGTAGTGTAATTTATATTGTTTTTTAATTTATTAAAAACCTAATGTAAACTTTTTTAATTACATTCAATGTAATGCAATGTAATTAAATTTCAATAAATTTAATTTAATTTAATTTAATTAATTTTAATTTATTTCAATTTATTTTAATTTACTTTAATTTAATTGAATTTAATTTAATGTAATTATACTTTTATTAAATTTAATTTTAATTTAATTTAATTGAATATAATTGAATTTATTTGAATTTAATTCAATTTATTTTATTTCAATTTAATTTAATTTAATTAAGTTTAATATAATTTAATTTAATTCCATAAGATTTCATTTCATGTCATTTCATGCACAGCAATATCGCGCGCTCGCGCATGCGCACTCGCACAGCAACAGCTGATCGACCGTATACCACCCCCACCGAAAATAAACATCACCGGCAACCGTCTCTTTTTTATCGTGCGCGCTCCTTCCCGCCTTAGCGCGGTATCGATGTGAACCGTACCACGGTCGAGGTTGAAATGAGCTCGTCCAGGTGGGTTTCCCCCACTCTCGCGCATGCGCACTCGCACAGCAACAGCTGATCGACCGTATACCACCCCCACCGAAAATAAACATCACCGGCAACCGTCTCTTTTCTATCGTGCGCGCTCCTTCCCGCCTTAGCGCGGTATCGATGTGAACCGTACCACGGTCGAGGTTGAAATGAGCTCGTCCAGGTGGGTTTCCCCCACTCTCGCGCATGCGCATGCGCACTCGCACAGCTGATCGATCGTATGCCCACCCCACCGAAAATAAACATCACCGGCAACCGTCTCTTTTTTATCGAGCGCGCTCCTTCCCGCGTTAGCGCGGTATCGATGTGAACCGTACCACGGTCGAGGTTGAAATGAGCTCGTCCAGGTGGGTTTCCCCCACTCTCGCGCACTCGCTCGCGCGCTGGCTCAAGATTGGCCCGTTCCGCGGCGTACTAATACATGCTCATAAAAAGCGTCAAACCCGTTTCTCGCTTTGCGCGCAACGTGCACAAAGCGGAGAACGGGTTCGACACCACCGGCCCTCGTGTAGCGATAGGAAAACGTTTGCCGGTGTTTGTAAATATGCGTATTTTTTGCCGGATTTGAGCGTTCTGATTGGCTTGTAACGCTAGTATGGAAACGTAAACGCCCAGCGTGACGATTCGAGCGGGATGAAGCGATCTGAAACCCCAGGCGCGGGAACGGCTCATCCGAAAAGCGTTACATTAACGAAAATATATATTAAGACTAGCTTAAACTCCGGGCCCGGTAGATTACAGGGCTACGCACGATAAGGGGATGTAAGAAGATAGGGGATGTAAGAAGATAGGGGATGTGAGAAGATAGGGGATGTAAGAAGATAGGGGATGTAAGAAGATAGGGGATGTGAGAAGATAGGGGGTGTGAGAAGATAGGGGGTGTAAGAAGATACTTTGACTACAAACATCTCGTTTCTACTAACATTGACCAAAAACATCAACTTTGACTACAAACTTCGAGTTTCCACCAACTTTGACCAAAAACATCAACTTTGACCGAAATCGATGGTTTTGTAGCAACTTCGACTGTATTGAGTCATTTTCAACCAACATTGACCAAAATCATCAAAATTGACCGAAATCATCAACATTGACCAAAATCGATGGTTTTGTACCAACTTCGACTGTATTGTGTCATTGTTAACCAACATTGACCAAAATCATCAACATTGACCAAAATCGATGGTTTTGTACCAACTTCGACTGTGTTGTGTCATTGTTAACCAACATTGATGAAAACCATCAATTTTGGCTACATACATCTAGTTTCTACCAACTTTGACCAAAACCATCAATTTTGACTACAAACATCTAGTTTCTACCAACATTGATGAAAACCATCAATTTTGACTACATACATCTAGTTTCTACCAACATTGATGAAAACCATCAATTTTAACTACATACATCTAGTTTCTACCAACGTTGATGAAAACCATCAATTTTGACTACAAACATCTAGTTTCTACCAACTTTGACCAAAACCATCAATTTTGACTACATACATCTAGTTTCTACCAACATTGATGAAAACCATCAATTACAACCAAAACTAACTAGTTTCTACCAACATTGATGAAAACCATCAATTTTGGCTACAAACATCTAGTTTCTACCAACTTTGGCTACAAACATCTAGTTTCTACTAACTTTGACCAAAAACATCAACTTTGGCTACAAACATCCATTTTCTACTAACTTTGACCAAAAACACCAACTTTGGCTACAAACATCCATTTTCTACTAACTTTGACCAAAAACACCAACTTTGGCTACAAACATCCATTTTCTACCAACTTTGACCAAAAACACCAACTTTGGTTACAAACATCTAGTTTCTACTAACTTTGACCAAAAACACCAACTTTGGCTACAAACATCTAGTTTCTACCAACTTTGACCAAAAACACCAACTTTGGCTACAAACATCCATTTTCTACTAACTTTGACCAAAAACACCAACTTTGGCTACAAACATCTAGTTTCTACCAACTTTGACTAAAAACACCAACTTTGGCTACAAACATCTAGTTTCTACCAACTTTGACCAAAAACACCAACTTTGGCTACAAACATCTAGTTTCTACCAACTTTGACCAAAAACACCAACTTTGGCTACAAACATCTAGTTTCTACCAACTTTGACCAAAAACACCAACTTTGGCAACAAACATCTAGTTTCTACCAACTTTGACCAAAAACACCAACTTTGGCTACAAACATCTAGTTTCTACCAACTTTGACCAAAAACACCAACTTTGGCTACAAACATCTAGTTTCTACTAACTTTGACCAAAAACACCAACTTTGGCTACAAACATCTAGTTTCTACCAACTTTGACCAAAAACACCAACTTTGGCTACAAACATCCATTTTCTACCAACTTTGACCAAAAACACCAACTTTGGCTACAAACATCCATTTTCTACTAACTTTGACCAAAAACACCAACTTTGGCTACAAACATCCATTTTCTACCAACTTTGACCAAAAACACCAACTTTGGCTACAAACATCTAGTTTCTACCAACTTTGACCAAAAACACCAACTTTGGCTACAAACATCCATTTTCTACCAACTTTGACCAAAAACACCAACTTTGGCTACAAACATCTAGTTTCTACCAACTTTGACCAAAAACACCAACTTTGGCTACAAACATCCATTTTCTACCAACTTTGACCAAAAACATCAACTTTGGCTACAAACATCCATTTTCTACCAACTTTGACCAAAAACATCAACTTTGGCTACAAACATCCATTTTCTACCAACTTTGACCAAAAACACCAACTTTGGCTACAAACATCTAGTTTCTACCAACTTTGACCAAAAACACCAACTTTGGCTACAAACATCTTGTTTCTACCAACTTTGACCAAAAACACCAACTTTGGCTACAAACATCTAGTTTCTACCAACTTTGACCAAAAACACCAACTTTGGCTACAAACATCCATTTTCTACTAACTTTGACCAAAAACACCAACTTTGGCTACAAACATCTAGTTTCTACCAACTTTGACCAAAAACACCAACTTTGGCTACAAACATCTAGTTTCTACCAACTTTGACCAAAACACCAACTTTGGCTACAAACATCCATTTTCTACTAACTTTAACCAAAAACACCAACTTTGGCTACAAACATCTAGTTTCTACCAACTTTGACCAAAAACACCAACTTTGGCTACAAACATCCATTTTCTACCAACTTTGACCAAAAACACCAACTTTGGCTACAAACATCTAGTTTCTACCAACTTTAACCAAAAACACCAACTTTGGCTACAAACATCTAGTTTCTACCAACATTGATGAAAATCATCAATTTTGACTACAAACATCTAGTTTTTACCAACATTGATGAAAACCATCAATTTTGACTACAAACATCTAGTTTCTACCAACATTGATGAAAACCATCAATTTTGACTACAAACATCTAGTTTCTACCAACATTGATGAAAACCATCAATTTTGACTACAAACATCTAGTTTCTACCAACATTGATGAAAATCATCAATTTTGACTACAAACATCTAGTTTCTACCAACATTGATGAAAACCATCAATTTTGACTACAAACATCCATTTTCTACTAACTTTGACCAAAAACACCAACTTTGGCTACAAACATCCATTTTCTACTAACTTTGACCAAAAACACCAACTTTGGCTACAAACATCTAGTTTCTACCAACTTTGACCAAAAACACCAACTTTGGCTACAAACATCCATTTTCTACTAACTTTGACCAAAAACACCAACTTTGGCTACAAACATCTAGTTTCTACCAACTTTGACCAAAAACACCAACTTTGGCTACAAACATCTAGTTTCTACCAACTTTGACCAAAACACCAACTTTGGCTACAAACATCCATTTTCTACTAACTTTAACCAAAAACACCAACTTTGGCTACAAACATCTAGTTTCTACCAACTTTGACCAAAAACACCAACTTTGGCTACAAACATCCATTTTCTACCAACTTTGACCAAAAACACCAACTTTGGCTACAAACATCTAGTTTCTACCAACTTTAACCAAAAACACCAACTTTGGCTACAAACATCTAGTTTCTACCAACATTGATGAAAATCATCAATTTTGACTACAAACATCTAGTTTTTACCAACATTGATGAAAACCATCAATTTTGACTACAAACATCCATTTTCTACTAACTTTGACCAAAAACATCAACTTTGGCTACAAACATCCATTTTCTACCAACTTTGACCAAAAACACCAACTTTGGCTACAAACATCTAGTTTCTACCAACTTTGACCAAAAACACCAACTTTGGCTACAAACATCCATTTTCTACCAACTTTGACCAAAAACACCAACTTTGGCTACAAACATCTAGTTTCTACCAACATTGATGAAAATCATCAATTTTGACTACAAACATCTAGTTTCTACCAACATTGATGAAAACCATCAATTTTGACTACAAACATCTAGTTTCTACCAACATTGATGAAAACCATCAATTACAACCAAAACTAACTAGTTTCTACCAACATTGATGAAAACCATCAATTTTGACTACAAACATCTAGTTTCTACCAACATTGATGAAAACCATCAATTTTGACTACAAACATCCATTTTTTACTAACTTTGACCAAAAACACCAACTTTGGCTACAAACATCCACTTTCTACCAACTTTGACCAAAAACACCAACTTTGGCTACAAACATCTAGTTTCTACCAACTTTGACCAAAAACACCAACTTTGGCTACAAACATCTAGTTTCTACCAACTTTGACCAAAAACATCAACTTTGGCTACAAACATCCATTTTCTACCAACTTTGACCAAAAACACCAACTTTGGCTACAAACATCTAGTTTCTACCAACTTTGACCAAAAACACCAACTTTGGCTACAAACATCTAGTTTCTACCAACTTTGACCAAAAACACCAACTTTGGCTACAAACATCTAGTTTCTACCAACTTTGACCAAAAACATCAACTTTGGCTACAAACATCCATTTTCTACCAACTTTGACCAAAAAACATCAACTTTGGCTACAAACATTCATTTTCTACCAACTTTGACCAAAAACACCAACTTTGGCTACAAACATCTAGTTTCTACCAACTTTGACCAAAAACACCAACTTTGGCTACAAACATCTAGTTTCTACCAACTTTGACCAAAAACACCAACTTTGGCTACAAACATCTAGTTTCTACCAACTTTGAACCAAAAACACCAACTTTGGCTACAAACATCCATTTTCTACTAACTTTGACCAAAAACACCAACTTTGGCTACAAACATCTAGTTTCTACCAACTTTGACCAAAAACACCAACTTTGGCTACAAACATTCGTTTTCTACCAACTTTGACCAAAACACCAACTTTGGCTTACAAACATCCATTTTCTACTAACTTTGACCAAAACCATCAATTTTGACTACAAACATCTAGTTTCTACCAACTTTGACCAAAAACACCAACTTTGGCTACAAACATCTAGTTTCTACCAACTTTGACCAAAAACACCAACTTTGGCTACAAACATCTAGTTTCTACCAACTTTGACCAAAAACACCAACTTTGGCTACAAACATTCATTTTCTACCACTTTGACCAAAAACACCAACTTTGGCTACAAACATCCATTTTCTACTAACTTTGACCAAAACCATCAATTTTGACTACAAACATCTAGTGGTCTACAACTTTGACCAAAAACACCAACTTTGGCTACAAACATCTAGTTTCTACCGAACTTTGACCAAAAACACCAACTTTGGCTACAAACATCTAGTTTCTACCAACTTTGACCAAAACACCAACTTTGGCTACAAACATCCATTTTCTACTAACTTTGACAAAAACACCAACTTTGGCTACAAACATCTAGTTTCTACCAACTTTGACCAAAACACCAACTTTGGCTACAAACATCCATTTTCTACTAACTTTGACAACAACACCAACTTTGGCTACAACATCTAGTTTCTACCAACTTTGACCAAAAACACCAACTTTGGCTACAAATATCTAGTTTCTACCAACTTTGACCAAAAAACACCAACTTTGGCTACAAACATCTAGTTTCTACTAACTTTGACCAAAAACACCAACTTTGGCTACAAACATCTAGTTTCTACCAACTTTGACCAAAAACACCAACTTTGGCTACAAACATCTTGTTTCTACCAACTTTGACCAAAAACACCAACTTTGGCTACAAACATCTAGTTTCTACCAACTTTGACCAAAAACACCAACTTTGACAAACATCTAGTTTCTACCAACTTTGACCAAAAACATAAACTTTGGCTACAAACATCCATTTTCTACCAACTTTGACCAAAACACCAACTTTGGCTACAAACATCTAGTTTCTACCAACTTTGACCAAAAACACCAACTTTGGCTACAAACATCCATTTTCTACTAACTTTGACCAAAAACACCAACTTTGGCTACAATCATCTAGTTTCTACCAACTTTGACCAAAAACACCAACTTTGGCTACAAACATCCATTTTCTACCAACTTTGACCAAAAACACCAACTTTGGCTACAAACATCTAGTTTCTACCAACTTTAACCAAAAACACCAACTTTGGCTACAAAACATCTAGTTTCTACCAACTTTGACCAAAAACACCAACTTTGGCTACATACATCTAGTTTCTACCAACTTTGACCAAAAACACCAACTTTGGCTACAAACATCCATTTTCTACTAACTTTGACCAAAAACACCAACTTTGGCTACAAACATCTAGTTTCTACCAACTTTGACCAAAAACACCAACTTTGGCTACAAACATCTTGTTTCTACCAACTTTGACCAAAAACACCAACTTTGGCTACAAACATCTAGTTTCTACCAACTTTGACCAAAAACACCAACTTTGACAAACATCTAGTTTCTACCAACTTTGACCAAAAACACCAACTTTGGCTATAAACATCCATTTTCTACCAACTTTGACCAAAACATAAACTTTGGCTACAAACATCCATTTTCTACCAACTTTGACCAAAAACACCAACTTTGGCTACATACATCTAGTTTCTACCAACTTTGACCAAAAACACCAACTTTGGCTACAAAACATCCATTTTCTACCAACTTTGACCAAAAACACCAACTTTGGCTACAAACATCTAGTTTCTACCAACTTTAACCAAAAACACCAACTTTGGCTACAAACATCTAGTTTCTACCAACTTTGACCAAAAACACCAACTTTGGCTACAAACATCTAGTTTCTACCAACTTTGACCAAAAACACCAACTTTGGCTACAAACATCCATTTTCTAACCAACTTTGACCAAAAACACCAACTTTGGCTACAAACATCCATTTTCTACTAACTTTGACCAAAAACACCAACTTTGGCTACAAACATCCATTTTCTACCAACTTTGACCAAAAACACCAACTTTGGCTACAAACATCCATTTTCTACTAACTTTGACCAAAAACACCAACTTTGGCTACAAACATCTTGTTTCTACCAACTTTGACCAAAAACAACAACTTTGGCTACAACATCTAGTTTCTACCAACTTTGACCAAAAACACCAACTTTGGCTACAAAACATCCATTTTCTACTAACTTTGACCAACAACACCAACTTTGGCTACAAACATCTAGTTTCTACCAACTTTGACCAAAAACACCAACTTTGGCTACAAACATCCATTTTCTACTAACTTTGACCAAAACCATCAATTTTGACTACAAACATCTAGTTTCTACCAACTTTGACCAAAAAACACCAACTTTGGCTACAAACATCTAGTTTCTACCAACTTTGACCAAAAACACCAACTTTGGCTACAAACATCTAGTTTCTACCAACTTTGACCAAAAACACCAACTTTGGCTACAAACATCCATTTTCTACCAACTTTGACCAAAAACACCAACTTTGGCTACAAACATCCATTTTTCTACTAACTTTGACCAAAACCATCATTTTGACTACAAACATCTAGTTTCTACCAACTTTGACCAAAAACACCAACTTGGCTACAAACATCTAGTTTCTACCAACTTTGACCAAAAACACCAACTTTGGCTACAAAACATCTAGTTTCTACCAACTTTGACCAAAAACACCAACTTTGGCTACAAACATCCATTTTCTACTAACTTTGACCAAAAACACCAACTTTGGCTACAAACATCTAGTTTCTACCAACTTTGACCAAAAACACCAACTTTGGCTACAAACATCCATTTTCTACTAACTTTGACCAACAACACCAACTTTGGCTACAAACATCTAGTTTCTACCAACTTTGACCAAAAACACCAACTTTGGCTACAAATATCTAGTTTCTACCAACTTGACCAAAAACACCAACTTTGGCTACAAACATCTAGTTTCTACTAACTTTGACCAAAAACACCAACTTTGGCTACAAACATCTAGTTTCTACCAACTTTGACCAAAAACACCAACTTTGGCTACAAACATCTTGTTTCTACCAACTTTGACCAAAAACACCAACTTTGGCTACAAACATCTAGTTTCTACCAACTTTGACCAAAACACCAACTTTGACAAACATCTAGTTTCTACCAACTTTGACCAAAAACATAAACTTTGGCTACAAACATCCATTTTTCTACAACTTTGACCAAAAACACCAACTTTGGCTACAAACATCTAGTTTCTACCAACTTTGACCAAAAACACCAACTTTGGCTACAAACATCCATTTTCTACTAACTTTGACCAAAAACACCAACTTTGGCTACAAACATCTAGTTTCTACCAACTTGACCAAAAACACCAACTTGGCTACAAACATCCATTTTCTACCAACTTTGACCAAAAACACCAACTTTGGCTACAAACATCTAGTTTCTACCAACTTTAACCAAAAACACCAACTTTGGCTACAAACATCTAGTTTCTACCAACTTTGACCAAAAACACCAACTTTGGCTACAAACATCTAGTTTCTACCAACTTTGACCAAAAACACCAACTTTGGCTACAAACATCCATTTTCTACCAACTTTGACCAAAAACACCAACTTTGGCTACAAACATCCATTTTCTACTAACTTTGACCAAAAACACCAACTTTGGCTACAAACATCTAGTTTCTACCAACTTTGACCAAAAACACCAACTTTGGCTACAAACATCCATTTTCTACCAACTTTGACCAAAAACACCAACTTTGGCTACAAACATCTAGTTTCTACCAACTTTAACCAAAAACACCAACTTTGGCTACAAACATCTAGTTTCTACCAACTTTGACAAAAACACCAACTTTGGCTACAAACATCTAGTTTCTACCAACTTTTGACCAAAAACACCAACTTTGGCTACAAACATCCATTTTCTACTAACTTTGACCAAAAACACCAACTTTGGCTACAAACATCTAGTTTCTACCAACTTTGACCAAAAACACCAACTTTGGCTACAAACATCTTGTTTCTACCAACTTTGACCAAAAACACCAACTTTGGCTACAAACATCTAGTTTCTACCAACTTTGACCAAAACACCAACTTTGACAAACATCTAGTTTCTACCAACTTTGACCAAAAACACCAACTTTGGCTATAAACATCCATTTTCTACCAACTTTGACCAAAAACATAAACTTTGGCTACAAACATCCATTTTCTACCAACTTTGACCAAAAACACCAACTTTGGCTACAAACATCTAGTTTCTACCAACTTTGACCAAAAACACCAACTTTGGCTACAAACATCCATTTTCTACTAACTTTGACCAAAAACACCAACTTTGGCTACAATCATCTAGTTTTCTACCAACTTTGACCAAAAACACCAACTTTGGCTGCATACATCCATTTTCTACCAACTTTGACCAAAAACACCAACTTTGGCTACAAACATCTAGTTTCTACCAACTTTAACCAAAACACCAACTTTGGCTACAAACATCTAGTTTCTACCAACTTTGACCAAAAACACCAACTTTGGCTACAAACATCTAGTTTCTACCAACTTTGACCAAAAACACCAACTTTGGCTACAAACATCCATTTCTACCAACTTTGACCAAAAACACCAACTTTGGCTACAAACATCCATTTTCTACTAACTTTGACCAAAAACACCAACTTTGGCTACAAACATCCATTTTCTACCAACCTTGACCAAAAACACCAACTTTGGCTACAAACATCCATTTTCTACTAACTTTGACCAAAAACACCACTTTGGCTACAAACATCTTGTTTCTACCAACTTTGACCAAAAAACACCAACTTTGGCTACAAACATCTAGTTTCTACCAACTTTGACCAAAAACACCAACTTTGGCTACAAACATCCATTTTCTACTAACTTTGACCAAAAACACCAACTTTGGCTACAAACATCTAGTTTCTACCAACTTTGACCAAAAACACCAACTTTGGCTACAAATATCTAGTTTCTACCAACTTTGACCAAAAACACCAACTTTGGCTACAAACATCCATTTTCTACTAACTTTGACCAAAAACACCAACTTTGGCTACAAACATCTAGTTTCTACCAACTTTGACCAAAAACACCAACTTTGGCTACAAACATCTTGTTTCTACCAACTTTGACCAAAAACACCAACTTTGGCTACAAACATCTAGTTTCTACCAACTTTGACCAAAAACACCAACTTTGACAAACATCTAGTTTCTACCAACTTTGACCAAAAACACCAACTTTGGCTACAAACATCCATTTTCTACCAACTTTGACCAAAAACATAAACTTTGGCTACAAACATCCATTTTCTACCAACTTTGACCAAAAACACCAACTTTGGCTACAAACATCTAGTTTCTACCAACTTTGACCAAAAACACCAACTTTGGCTACAAACAGTCCATTTTCTACTAACTTTGACCAAAAACACCAACTTTGGCTACAAACATCTAGTTTCTACCAACTTTGACCAAAAACACCAACTTTGGCTACAAACATCCATTTTCTACCAACTTTGACCAAAAACACCAACTTTGGCTACAAACATCTAGTTTCTACCAACTTTAACCAAAAACACCAACTTTGGCTACAAACATCTAGTTTCTACCAACTTTGACCAAAAACACCAACTTTGGCTATAAACATCTAGTTTCTACCAACTTTGACCAAAAACACCAACTTTGGCTACAAACATCCATTTTCTACTAACTTTGACCAAAAACACCAACTTTGGCTACAAACATCTAGTTTCTACCAACTTTGACCAAAAACACCAACTTTGGCTACAAACATCTTGTTTCTACCAACTTTGACCAAAAACACCAACTTTGGCTACAAACATCTAGTTTCTACCAACTTTGACCAAAAACACCAACTTTGACAAACATCTAGTTTCTACCAACTTTGACCAAAAAACACCAACTTTGGCTAAAAAACATCCATTTTCTACCAACTTTGGCTAAAATCATCAACTTTGGTAGGAAACATCCATTTTCTACCAACTTTGACCAAAAACACCAACTTTGGCTACAAACATCTAGTTTCTACCAACTTTGACCAAAAACACCAACTTTGGCTACAAACATCCATTTTCTACTAACTTTGACCAAAAACACCAACTTTGGCTACAAACATCTAGTTTCTACCAACTTTGACCAAAACACCAACTTTGGCTACAAACATCCATTTTCTACCAACTTTGACCAAAAACACCAACTTTGGCTACAAACATCTAGTTTCTACCAACTTTAACCAAAAACACCAACTTTGGCTACAAACATCTAGTTTCTACCAACTTTGACCAAAAACACCAACTTTGGCTACAAACATCTAGTTTCTACCAACTTTGACCAAAAACACCAACTTTGGCTACAAACATCCATTTTCTACCAACTTTGACCAAAAACACCAACTTTGGCTACAAACATCCATTTTTCTACTAACTTTGACCAAAAACACCAACTTTGGCTACAAACATCCATTTTCTACCAACTTTGACCAAAAACACCAACTTTGGCTACAAACATCCATTTTCTACTAACTTTTGACCAAAAACACCAACTTTGGCTACAAACATCTAGTTTCTACCAACTTTGACCAAAAACACCAACTTTGGCTACAAACATCTAGTTTCTACCAACTTTGACCAAAAACACCAACTTTGGCTACAAACATCCATTTTCTACTAACTTTGACCAAAAACACCAACTTTGGCTACAAACATCCATTTTCTACTAACTTTGACCAAAAACACCAACTTTGGCTACAAACATCTAGTTTCTACCAACTTGACCAAAAACACCAACTTTGGCTACAAACATCCATTTTCTACTAACTTTGACCAACAACACCAACTTTGGCTACAAACATCTAGTTTCTACCAACTTTGACCAAAAACACCAACTTGGCTACAAATATCTAGTTTCTACCAACTTTAACCAAAAACACCAACTTTGGCTACAAACATCTAGTTTCTACCAACTTTAACCAAAACACCAATTTTGGCTACAAACATCCATTTTCTACCAACTTTGACCAAAAACACCAACTTTGGCTACAAACATCCATTTTCTACTAACTTTGACCAAAAACACCAACTTTGGCTACAAACATCTAGTTTCTACCAACTTTAACCAAAAACACCAATTTTGGCTACAAACATCCATTTTCTACCAACTTTGACCAAAAACACCAACTTTGGCTACAAATATCCATTTTCTACTAACTTTGACCAAAAACACCAACTTTGGCTACAAACATCTTGTTTCTACCAACTTTGACCAAAAACACCAACTTTGGCTACAAACATCTAGTTTCTACCAACTTTAACCAAAAACACCAACTTTGGCTACAAACATCTAGTTTCTACTAACTTTGACCAAAAACACCAACTTTGGCTACAAACATCCATTTTCTACCAACTTTGACCAAAAACACCAACTTTGGCTACAAATATCCATTTTCTACTAACTTTGACCAAAAACACCAACTTTGGCTACAAACATCTTGTTTCTACCAACTTTGACCAAAAACACCAACTTTGGCTACAAACATCTAGTTTCTACCAACTTTAACCAAAAACACCAACTTTGGCTACAAACATCTAGTTTCTACCAACTTTGACCAAAAACACCAACTTTGGCTACAAACATCCATTTTCTACCAACTTTGACCAAAAACACCAACTTTGGCTACAAACATCCATTTTCTACTAACTTTGACCAAAAACACCAACTTTGGCTACAAACATCCATTTTCTACCAACTTTGACCAAAAACACCAACTTTGGCTACAAACATCCATTTTCTACTAACTTTGACCAAAAACACCAACTTTGGCTACAAACATCTTGTTTCTACCAACTTTGACCAAAAACACCAACTTTGGCTACAAACATCTAGTTTCTACCAACTTTAACCAAAAACACCAACTTTGGCTACAAACATCTAGTTTCTACCAACTTTAACCAAAAACACCAACTTTGGCTACAAACATCCATTTTCTACCAACTTTGACCAAAAACACCAACTTTGGCTACAAACATCCATTTTCTACTAACTTTGACCAAAAACACCAACTTTGGCTACAAACATCTAGTTTCTACCAACTTTAACCAAAAACACCAACTTTGGCTACAAACATCTAGTTTCTACCAACTTTGACCAAAAACACCAACTTTGGCTACAAACATCCATTTTCTACTAACTTTGACCAAAATCATCAACTTTGGCTACAAACATCCATTTTCTACCAACTTTAACCAAAATCATCAACTTTGGCTACAAACATCCATTTTCTACCAACTTTGACCAAAAACACCAACTTTGGCTACAAACATCCATTTTCTACTAACTTTGACCAAAAACACCAACTTTGGCTACAAACATCCATTTTCTACCAACTTTGACCAAAAACACCAACTTTGGCTACAAACATCCATTTTCTACTAACTTTGACCAAAAACACCAACTTTGGCTACAAACATCTAGTTTCTACCAACTTTAACCAAAAACACCAACTTTGGCTACAAACATCTAGTTTCTACCAACTTTGACCAAAAACACCAACTTTGGCTACAAACATCCATTTTCTACTAACTTTGACCAAAAACACCAACTTTGGCTACAAACATCCATTTTCTACCAACTTTAACCAAAATCATCAACTTTGGCTACAAACATCCATTTTCTACCAACTTTGACCAAAAACACCAACTTTGGCTACAAACATCCATTTTCTACTAACTTTGACCAAAAACACCAACTTTGGCTACAAACATCTTGTTTCTACCAACTTTGACCAAAAACACCAACTTTGGCTACAAACATCTAGTTTCTACCAACTTTAACCAAAAACACCAACTTTGGCTACAAACATCTAGTTTCTACTAACTTTGACCAAAAACACCAACTTTGGCTACAAACATCCATTTTCTACCAACTTTGACCAAAAACACCAACTTTGGCTACAAACATCCATTTTCTACTAACTTTGACCAAAAACACCAACTTTGGCTACAAACATCCATTTTCTACCAACTTTGACCAAAAACACCAACTTTGGCTACAAACATCCATTTTCTACTAACTTTGACCAAAAACACCAACTTTGGCTACAAACATCTTGTTTCTACCAACTTTGACCAAAAACACCAACTTTGGCTACAAACATCTAGTTTCTACCAACTTTAACCAAAAACACCAACTTTGGCTACAAACATCTAGTTTCTACCAACTTTAACCAAAAACACCAATTTTGGCTACAAACATCCATTTTCTACCAACTTTGACCAAAAACACCAACTTTGGCTACAAACATCCATTTTCTACTAACTTTGACCAAAAACACCAACTTTGGCTACAAACATCTTGTTTCTACCAACTTTGACCAAAAACACCAACTTTGGCTACAAACATCTAGTTTCTACCAACTTTAACCAAAAACACCAACTTTGGCTATAAACATCTAGTTTCTACCAACTTTGACCAAAAACACCAACTTTGGCTACAAACATCCATTTTCTACCAACTTTGACCAAAAACACCAACTTTGGCTACAAACATCCATTTTCTACTAACTTTGACCAAAAACACCAACTTTGGCTACAAACATCCATTTTCTACCAACTTTGACCAAAAACACCAACTTTGGCTACAAACATCCATTTTCTACTAACTTTGACCAAAAACACCAACTTTGGCTACAAACATCTTGTTTCTACCAACTTTGACCAAAAACACCAACTTTGGCTACAAACATCTAGTTTCTACCAACTTTAACCAAAAACACCAACTTTGGCTACAAAACATCTAGTTTCTACCAACTTTAACCAAAAACACCAACTTTGGCTACAAACATCCATTTTCTACCAACTTTGACCAAAAACACCAACTTTGGCTACAAACATCCATTTTCTACTAACTTTGACCAAAAACACCAACTTTGGCTACAAACATCTAGTTTCTACCAACTTTAACCAAAAACACCAACTTTGGCTACAAACATCCATTTTCTACCAACTTTGACCAAAAACACCAACTTTGGCTACAAACATCCATTTTCTACTAACTTTGACCAAAAACACCAACTTTGGCTACAAACATCTAGTTTCTACTAACATTGACCAAAACCATCAACTTTGGTCACAAACATCTAGTTTCTACTAACTTTGACCAAAACCATCAGCTACATCCGCGTATGTAGAATGTGTGCGAGAATGTGTGCGATGCTATTGGCCGCAAACAATGTTCCTCTCTGTTTGCCACAACATTTTTTACTATTTCCAATGTTTTTACCTGCATTGAAACAGGTGGTTGAAAATGTTATGCACAGGTATTTTTATATCCGAAAAATAATCTGTTCAGTGCCCTTCTTCAAAAGAACGAATTGATGGACAAATTGAAATACATCTGAGCACATCGACGTAAAACAACTTATGGTAGCTAATGAACGGATCTATCCAAATCTCTGTTACAATTGAAGATCCATTGGAAACTGACCGAGTTATGGCAGGTGACAGAAAAAGCTTAGGTCGCGAATAACTTTTTTGTCCGACATCGGAGCACATGGTCGTGGAAGACTTTTAGCTTGCATTCATTGAGATCTATCCAAATCACAAAGAAAATCCAAAATCGGTTGGTAAATGACTGAGATATGGGCAAAAAAAAGAAGTTGAAATGCGAACCGCGAGAAATCAGCCTGAAGGTAGGCAATTCGTATAAGCCATTCAATGAATTAGAAGTTACTTTTTCGAATAACATTTGACACGGACAACTTAGCACATCGGCGTAGAATAACTTTTGGTAGCTTATGAGAAGATCTATCCATATCTGTGTTACAATTGAAGATCCATTGGAAACTGACCGAGTTATGGCAGGTGACAGAAAAAGCTTAGGTCGCGAATAACTTTTTTGTCCGACATCGGAGCACATAACCGTGTACACTTTTAGCTTGCATTCATTGAGATCTATCCAAATCACAAAAAAAATCCAAAATCGGTTGATAAATGACTGAGATATGGGCAAAAAAGAGAAGTTGAAATGCGAACCGCGAGAAAACAGCCTGAAGGTAGCCAATTCGTATAAGCCATTCAATGAATTAGAAGTTACTTTTTCGAATAACTTTTTCCACAGACATCTGAGCACATCGACGTTGAACAACTTATGGTAGCTAATGAGCAGATCTATCCAAATCTGTGTTACAATTGAAGATCCATTGGAAACTGACCGAGTTATAAGCATCCAAAGTGGCAAAATGAGAAATTTTTGTTTGAAAAACCAAGAAAAATTTAAGTCTTTGTATCTCGAATAACATTTGACACAAACAACTTAGCACATCGGCGTAGAATAACTTTTGGTAGCTTATGAAAAGATCTATCCATATCTGTGTTACAATTGAAGATCCATTGGAAACTGACCGAGTTATAAGCATCCAAAGTGGCAAAATGAGAAATTTTTTTTGGAAAAACCGAGAAAATTTTAAGTCTTTGTATCTCGAAAAACATTTGACACACACAACTTAGCGCATCGGCGTAGAATAACTTTTTGTAGCTTATGAGAAGATCTATCCATATCTGTGTTACAATTGAAGATCCATTGGAAACTTACCGAGTTATAAGCATCCAAAGTGGCAAAATGAGAATTTTTTTTTGGAAAAACCGAGAAAATTTTAAGTCTTTGTATCTCGAATAACATTTGACACAGACAACTTAGCACATCGGCATAGAATAACTTTTGGTAGCTTATGAGAAGATCTATCCATATCTGTGTTACAATTGAAGATCAATTGGAAACTGACCGAGTTATAAGCATCCAAAGTGACAAAATGAGTATTCACGAAAGCGCCAGGCGCACTTGGTCGGGTTTTTGGTCCAACTTGCACCATTTTTGGCCCGTATTTGCCCCATAGCTCCGCCGGTATCCAAGATATCGCCACACTTTCTTCTGGTCATGGCTAGATGGCACTTGTGGCTAGATTTCTTCCATGCACCACTAATCGCTACCATGTCTGTGGCCGGAGCTATTCGACGAACAACCATCGCATTTACCTAGGTACTTTTTCGGGTTTTTGGTCTAACTTGCACCATTTTTGGCCCGTATTTGCCCCATAGCTCCGCCGGTATCCAAGATATCGCCACACTTTTTTCTGGCCATGGCTAGACGGCACTTGTGGCTAGATTTCTTCCATACATCACTAATCGCTACCATGTCTGTGGCCGGAGCTATTCGACGAACAACCATCGCATTTACCTAGGTACTTTTTCGGGTTTTTGGTCTAACTTGCACCATTTTTGGCCCGTATTTGCCCCATAGCTCCGCCGGTATCCAAGATATCGCCACACTTTCTTCTGGCCATAGCTAGATGGCACTTGTGGCTAGATTTCTTCCATGCACCACTAATCGCTACCATGTCTGTGGCCGGAGCTATTCACGAAAGCGCCTCGCGCACTTGGTCGGGATTTTGGTCCAACTTGCACCATTTTTGGCCCGTATTTGCCCCATAGCTCCGCCGGTATCCAAGATATCGCCACACTTTCTTCTGGCCATGGCTAGATGGCACTTGTGGCTAGATTTCTTCCATGCACCACTAATCGCTACCATGTCTGTGGCCGGAGCTATTCGACGAACAACCATCGCATTTACCTAGGTACTTTCTCGGGTTTTTGGTCCAACTTGCACCATTTTTGGCCCGTATTTGCCCCATAGCTCCGCCGGTATCCAATATATCGCCACACTTTTTTCTGGCCATGGCTAGACGGCACTTGTGGCTAGATTTCTTCCATACATCACTAATCGCTACCATGTCTGTGGCCGGAGCTATTCGACGAACAACCATCGCATTTACCTAGGTACTTTTTCGGGTTTTTGGTCTAACTTGCACCATTTTTGGCCCGTATTTGCCCCATAGCTCCGCCGGTATCCAAGATATCGCCACACTTTCTTCTGGCCATGGCTAGATGGCACTTGTGGCTAGATTTCTTCCATGCACTACTAATCGCTACCATGTCTGTGGCCGGAGCTATTCACGAAAGCGCCTCGCGCATTTGGTCGGGTTTTTGGTCCAACTTGCACCATTTTTGGCCCGTATTTGCCCCATAGCTCCGCCGGTATCCAAGATATCGCCACACTTTCTTCTGGTCATGGCTAGATGGCACTTGTGGCTAGATTTCTTCCATGCACCACTAATCGCTACCATGTCTGTGGCCGGAGCTATTCGACGAACAACCATCGCATTTACCTAGGTACTTTTTCGGGTTTTTGGTCTAACTTGCACCATTTTTGGCCCGTATTTGCCCCATAGCTCCGCCGGTATCCAATATATCGCCACACTTTCTTCTGGCCATGGCTAGACGGCACTTGTGGCTAGATTTCTTCCATACATCACTAATCGCTACCATGTCTGTGGCCGGAGCTATTCGACGAACAACCATCGCATTTACCTAGGTACTTTTTCGGGTTTTTGGTCTAACTTGCACCATTTTTGGCCCGTATTTGCCCCATAGCTCCGCCGGTATCCAAGATATCGCCACACTTTCTTCTGGCCATGGCTAGATGGCACTTGTGGCTAGATTTCTTCCATGCACCACTAATCGCTACCATGTCTGTGGCCGGAGCTATTCACGAAAGCGCCTCGCGCACTTGGTCGGGTTTTTGGTCCAACTTGCACCAATTTTGGCCCGTATTTGCCCCATAGCTCCGCCGGTATCCAAGATATCGCCACACTTTCTTCTGGCCATGGCTAGATGGCACTTGTGGCTAGATTTCTTCCAAGCACCACTAATCGCTACCATGTCTGTGGCCGGAGCTATTCGACGAACAACCATCGCATTTACCTAGGTACTTTTTCGGGTTTTTGGTCTAACTTGCACCATTTTTGGCCCGTATTTGCCCCATAGCTCCGCCGGTATCCAAGATATCGCCACACTTTTTTCTGTCCATGGCTAGACGGCACTTGTGGCTAGATTTCTTCCATACATCACTAATCGCTACCATGTCTGTGGCCGGAGCTATTCACGAAAGCGCCTCGCGCACTTGGTCGGGTTTTTGGTCCAACTTGCACCATTTTTGGCCCGTATTTGCCCCATAGCTCCGCCGGTATCCAAGATATCGCCACACTTTCTTCTGGTCATGGCTAGATGGCACTTGTGGCTAGATTTCTTCCATGCACCACTAATCGCTACCATGTCTGTGGCCGGAGCTATTCGACGAACAACCATCGCATTTACCTAGGTACTTTTTCGGGTTTTTGGTCTAACTTGCACCATTTTTGGCCCGTATTTGCCCCATAGCTCCGCCGGTATCCAAGATATCGCCACACTTTTTTCTGTCCATGGCTAGACGGCACTTGTGGCTAGATTTCTTCCATACATCACTAATCGCTACCATGTCTGTGGCCGGAGCTATTCACGAAAGCGCCTCGCGCACTTGGTCGGGTTTTTGGTCCAACTTGCACCATTTTTGGCCCGTATTTGCCCCATAGCTCCGCCGGTATCCAAGATATCGCCACACTTTCTTCTGGTCATGGCTAGATGGCACTTGTGGCTAGATTTCTTCCATGCACCACTAATCGCTACCATGTCTGTGGCCGGAGCTATTCGACGAACAACCATCGCATTTACCTAGGTACTTTTTCGGGTTTTTGGTCTAACTTGCACCATTTTTGGCCCGTATTTGCCCCATAGCTCCGCCGGTATCCAATATATCGCCACACTTTTTTCTGGCCATGGCTAGACGGCACTTGTGGCTAGATTTCTTCCATACATCACTAATCGCTACCATGTCTGTGGCCGGAGCTATTCGACGAACAACCATCGCATTTACCTAGGTACTTTTTCGGGTTTTTGGTCTAACTTGCACCATTTTTGGCCCGTATTTGCCCCATAGCTCCGCCGGTATCCAAGATATCGCCACACTTTCTTCTGGCCATGGCTAGATGGCACTTGTGGCTAGATTTCTTCCATGCACCACTAATCGCTACCATGTCTGTGGCCGGAGCTATTCACGAAAGCGCCTCGCGCACTTGGTCGGGTTTTTGGTCCAACTTGCACCAATTTTGGCCCGTATTTGCCCCATAGCTCCGCCGGTATCCAAGATATCGCCACACTTTCTTCTGGCCATGGCTAGATGGCACTTGTGGCTAGATTTCTTCCAAGCACCACTAATCGCTACCATGTCTGTGGCCGGAGCTATTCGACGAACAACCATCGCATTTACCTAGGTACTTTTTCGGGTTTTTGGTCTAACTTGCACCATTTTTGGCCCGTATTTGCCCCATAGCTCCGCCGGTATCCAAGATATCGCCACACTTTTTTCTGTCCATGGCTAGACGGCACTTGTGGCTAGATTTCTTCCATACATCACTAATCGCTACCATGTCTGTGGCCGGAGCTATTCACGAAAGCGCCTCGCGCACTTGGTCGGGTTTTTGGTCCAACTTGCACCATTTTTGGCCCGTATTTGCCCCATAGCTCCGCCGGTATCCAAGATATCGCCACACTTTCTTCTGGCCATGGCTAGATGGCACTTGTGGCTAGATTTCTTCCATGCACCACTAATCGCTACCATGTCTGTGGCCGGAGCTATTCGACGAACAACCATCGCATTTACCTAGGTACTTTTTCGGGTTTTTGGTCCAACTTGCACCATTTTTAGCTTATAAGCTTATGAGAAGATCTATCCATATCTGTGTTACAATTGAAGATCCATTGGAAACTGACCGAGTTATAAGCATGCAAAGTGGCAAAATGAGAAATTTTTTTTTTTTGAAAAACCGAGAAAATTTCAAGTCTTTGTATCTCGAATAACATTTGACACAGACAACTTAGCACATCGGCGTAGAATAACTTTTGGTAGTTTATAAGCAGATCTATCCATATCTGTTTTACAATTGAAGATCCATTGGAAACTGACCGAGTTATAAGCATGCAAGTGACAAAATGAGGATTTTTTTGTAAAAATCGAGAAAATCTTTTATAAAAGAAAAAATAAGAATCGAGAAAATAAGATTTTAAAAACATTAAATGTACTGGAAAGAAGTTTTCATTCCTACCGACAACAATTAAAGCGCAGCGGAATATAATTCGTTTATTTCTTTCATCACATTGCTTACATTTGGACCCAATCGGCTCAATCGTCCTTCACTTGCTTGGTATGTGATAATATGTGAAATTATCATGCACATTAACGATATCGTACACCGGAAGGTTCCGGTGTAAAATACAATTCAATTTTAATGCCATGCGGAAAATGTGCCGAACTTGTCCGCTACACCTAATGAAAGCTTCATATTGTACCCAAACGAAAGCTTTACATCAAAAGCTCTGTAATGCGAGAGCTTTTCCATATGCATTGGAACCATTTGGAAAGCTTTACCGCCATTTGCATTGGGTGTGTAGTAAAAGTGATGTCAGTAAAAATGTCATCGCAGATTCATAACGTAATAATGTCGAATTATGCTTATATTTTCGGCTCAACTGTCATTTATTGGGTTTGTTGACAATAATATATGCAATTGTGTGTGCACATAAATTTTTTTACCCATACGCGGAACCTTCCGGCGTAAATTGCAATTCAATTTAAGCCAATGTTTTAAATTGCATTTTGATTTCATCTTCATTACAGTATTCTACTTATTATGTGTGGAAGTGTGTGATACAATTAAATATACATTTAACAAATCGTGAAGTTTTCTGCAAGAATATGTGCAAAACTGTTTGTAATGGCAACCGTTCAAAATATGGGCGTGCGGTTTTTTTTTATTTAATTACATTAAATTGTATTTTATCAAATGAGTCCATTCAGGTGTTCCACCACTCTCTGTTGCTCTCTCGCACTGATTGATCGAATCGTTCCCATGCGAAAGAATGGGAAGAAAAGGTTTGATTTAATTTTTGTTAGTACTGTTTTAAATCGGATTTTGGTCGGCTGTTATAATCATTGATTGTGGAAAATTGGTTGAAATAAAGTTTGATAGAAAAGAAATAATTTAATTTAATTTATTATAATTTAATTTATGATAAATTAATTTATTTTATTTTAATTTAATTTAATTTAATTCCATAACATTTCATTTCATTTCATATCATTTCATATCATTTCATATCATTTCATATCATTTCATATCATTTCATATCATTTCATATCATTTCATATCATTTCATATCATTTCATATCATTTCATATCATTTCATATCATTTCATATCATTTCATATCATTTCATGTCATTTCATGTCATTTCTTGTCGTTTCATGTCATTTCATGTCATTTCATGCACAGCAATATCGCGCGCGCGCAAGCATGCTCACTCCCACAGCAACAGCTAATCGAACATATGGCACCACCCCCACCCACAAAAAAACACACCGGCAACAGCTGTTGATACGGTGCGCGCTCCGTTTGCCTTAGCGCGGTATCGATGTGAAAAAAAGGGAAGCAAAGGTTTGATTTATTTTTTGTTAATACTGTTATAAATCGGATTTTGGTCGGTTGTTATGATCATTGGTTGTGTAGAATTGATTGAAATAAAGTTTGTTAGAAATAAAATAATTTAATTTAATTTATTACAATTAATTTTCATTTTATTAAAAATGAAATAATTTAGATTAATTTAATAGAATTGAATGTAATTTAATTGCACTTTATGTCAATTCATTTCATTTCATTCAATACCACGCGCCGCAATAACGCGCGCGCATAAATACGCACGCATGCAACCGCACGCAACAGCTGATCGAACGTATGCCACCCACCCCCACCCACAAAAAAACAACACCGGCAACAGCTGTTGATACGGTGCGCGATCCGTTTGCCTTAGCGCAGTATCGATGTGAAAGAAAGGAAAGCAAAGGTTTGATTTATTTTTTGTTAATACTGATATAAATCGGATTTTATTCGGGTGTTATGATCATTGATTGTGTAGAATTGATTGAAATGAAGTTGAATAGAAAAAAAATAATTTAATTTAATTTATTATAATTTATTTTAATTTCCTTAAGAATGAAATAATTTAATTTAATTTAATAGAATTTAATTTAATTTAATTGCACTATATTTCAATTCATTTCATTTAATTCAATATCACGCGCCGCAATAACGCGCGCGCATAAATACGCACGCATGCAACCGCACGCAACAGCTGATCGAACATATGGCACAACCCCCACCCACAAAAACACACACCGGCAACAGCTGTTGATACGGTGCGCGCTCCGTTTGCCTTAGCGCGGTATCGATGTGAAAGAAAGGGAAGCAAAGGTTTGATTTATTTTTTGTTAATAGTGATATAAATCGGATTTTGGTCGGCTGTTATGATCATTGATTGTGTAGAATTGATTGAAATGAAGTTGGATAGAAAAAAAATAATTTAATTTAATTTATTACAATTTATTTTAATTTTATTAAAAACGAAATAATTTAATTTAATTTAATTTTATTTTATTCAATTTAATTTAATTGCACTTTATTTCAATTCATTTCATTCAATATCACGCGCCGCAATAACGCGCGCGCATAAATACGCACGCATGCAACCGCACGCAACAGCTCATCGAACATATGGCACAACCCCCACCCACAAAAAAACACACCGGCAACAGCTGTTGATACGGTGCGCGCTCCGTTTGCCTTAGCGCGGTATCGACGTGAAAGAATGGGAAGCAAAGGTTTGATTTATTTTTTGTTAATAGTGATATAAATCGGATTTTGGTCGGCTGTTATGATCATTGATTGTGTAGAATTGATTGAAATAAAGTTTGTTAGAAAAAAAATAATTTAATTTAATTTATTACAATTTATTTTCATTTTATTAAAAATGAAATAAATTAGTTAAATTTAATAGCATTTAATTTAATTTAATTGCACTTTATTTCAATTAATTTCATTTAATTCAATATCACGCGCCGCAATAACGCGCGCGCATAAATACGCACGCATACAACCGCACGCAACAGCTGATCGAACGTATGCCATCACAACGCGACACCGTCAAGGTCAACAGCTGTTGGTACCGTGCGCGATCCGTTTGCCTTAGCGCGGTATCGATGTGAAAAAAAGGGAAGCAAAGGTTTGATTTATTTTTTGTTAATACTGTTATAAATCGTATTTTGTCGGCTGTTATGATCATTGATTGTGTAGAATTGATTGAAATGAAGTTGGATAGAAAAAAAATAATTTAATTTAATTTATTACAATTTATTTTAATTTTATTAAAAATGAAACAATTTATTTTAATTTAATATAATTTAATTTAATTTAATTGAAGTATATTTCAATTCATTTCATTTAATTCAATATAACGCGCCGCAATAACGCGCGCGCATAAATACGCACGCATGCAACCGCACGCAACAGCTGATCGAACGTATGCCACCACAACGCGACACCGTCAACAGCTGTTGGTATCGTGCGCGCTCCGTTTGCCTTAGCGTGGTATCGATGTGAACCGTGCCGCGGTCGAGGTTGAAATGAGCTCGTCCAGGTGGGTTTCCCCCACGCTCGCGTTTTCTCCCGCGCACTAATTGGTCGAAGCGTTCCCATACCGAAGAGAGGGAATGGCAAATGTTGGCTGAATTGTAAATGGTATGTCTGAAATCGGATATCCGCTTTAATAGCAATTAATATTTATTTTATTTAAAATTAATTACACTAAATGAAATTAATTTCACTGCAATGCACATAAGTTAGGTTAAATAGAATGTATGAAGGTGGTTTGAAATTATTTAATGTGAAATGTTAATAAATGTATTCATTTATTTAATTAATTATTGGAATTATAGTGAAGTGTATTAAATTGCATAAAATGAAATAATTGTTTAAATTTATTTATTCAATGAAGTGTTATGAAAAGTGAAGAATGTAGTGTAATTTATATTGTTTTTTAATTTATTAAAAACCTAATGTAAACTTTTTTAATTACATTCAATGTAATGCAATGTAATTAAATTTCAATAAATTTAATTTAATTTAATTTAATTAATTTTAATTTATTTCAATTTATTTTAATTTACTTTAATTTAATTGAATTTAATTTAATGTAATTATACTTTTATTAAATTTAATTTTAATTTAATTTAATTGAATATAATTGAATTTATTTGAATTTAATTCAATTTATTTTATTTCAATTTAATTTAATTTAATTAAGTTTAATATAATTTAATTTAATTCCATAAGATTTCATTTCATGTCATTTCATGCACAGCAATATCGCGCGCTCGCGCATGCGCACTCGCACAGCAACAGCTGATCGACCGTATACCACCCCCACCGAAAATAAACATCACCGGCAACCGTCTCTTTTTTATCGTGCGCGCTCCTTCCCGCCTTAGCGCGGTATCGATGTGAACCGTACCACGGTCGAGGTTGAAATGAGCTCGTCCAGGTGGGTTTCCCCCACTCTCGCGCATGCGCACTCGCACAGCAACAGCTGATCGACCGTATACCACCCCCACCGAAAATAAACATCACCGGCAACCGTCTCTTTTCTATCGTGCGCGCTCCTTCCCGCCTTAGCGCGGTATCGATGTGAACCGTACCACGGTCGAGGTTGAAATGAGCTCGTCCAGGTGGGTTTCCCCCACTCTCGCGCATGCGCATGCGCACTCGCACAGCTGATCGATCGTATGCCCACCCCACCGAAAATAAACATCACCGGCAACCGTCTCTTTTTTATCGTGCGCGCTCCTTCCCGCGTTAGCGCGGTATCGATGTGAACCGTACCACGGTCGAGGTTGAAATGAGCTCGTCCAGGTGGGTTTCCCCCACTCTCGCGCACGCGCTCGCGCGCTGGCTCAAGATTGGCCCGTTCCGCGGCGTACTAATACATGCTCATAAAAAGCGTCAAACCCGTTTCTCGCTTTGCGCGCAACGTGCACAAAGCGGAGAACGGGTTCGACACCACCGGCCCTCGTGTAGCGATAGGAAAACGTTTGCCGGTGTTTGTAAATATGCTCATTTTTTGCCGGATTTGAGCGTTCTGATTGGCTTGTAACGCTAGTATGGAAACGTAAACGCCCAGCGTGACGATTCGAGCGGGATGAAGCGATCTGAAACCCCAGGCGCGGGAACGGCTCATCCGAAAAGCGTTACATTAACGAAAATATATATTAAGACTAGCTTAAACTCCAGGCCCGGTAGATTACAGGGCTACGCACGATAAGGGGATGTAAGAAGATAGGGGATGTAAGAAGATAGGGGATGTGAGAAGATAGGGGATGTAAGAAGATAGGGGATGTAAGAAGATAGGGGATGTGAGAAGATAGGGGGTGTGAGAAGATAGGGGGTGTAAGAAGATACTTTGACTACAAACATCTCGTTTCTACTAACATTGACCAAAAACATCAACTTTGACTACAAACTTCGAGTTTCCACCAACTTTGACCAAAAACATCAACTTTGACCGAAATCGATGGTTTTGTAGCAACTTCGACTGTATTGAGTCATTTTCAACCAACATTGACCAAAATCATCAAAATTGACCGAAATCATCAACATTGACCAAAATCGATGGTTTTGTACCAACTTCGACTGTATTGTGTCATTGTTAACCAACTTTGACCAAAATCATCAACATTGACCAAAATCGATGGTTTTGTACCAACTTCGACTGTGTTGTGTCATTGTTAACCAACATTGATGAAAACCATCAATTTTGGCTACATACATCTAGTTTCTACCAACTTTGACCAAAACCATCAATTTTGACTACAAACATCTAGTTTCTACCAACATTGATGAAAACCATCAATTTTGACTACATACATCTAGTTTCTACCAACATTGATGAAAACCATCAATTTTAACTACATACATCTAGTTTCTACCAACGTTGATGAAAACCATCAATTTTGACTACAAACATCTAGTTTCTACCAACTTTGACCAAAACCATCAATTTTGACTACATACATCTAGTTTCTACCAACATTGATGAAAACCATCAATTACAACCAAAACTAACTAGTTTCTACCAACATTGATGAAAACCATCAATTTTGGCTACAAACATCTAGTTTCTACCAACTTTGGCTACAAACATCTAGTTTCTACTAACTTTGACCAAAAACATCAACTTTGGCAACAAACATCCATTTTCTACCAACTTTGACCAAAAACACCAACTTTGGCTACAAACATCCATTTTCTACTAACTTTGACCAAAAACACCAACTTTGGCTACAAACATCCATTTTCTACCAACTTTGACCAAAAACACCAACTTTGGTTACAAACATCTAGTTTCTACTAACTTTGACCAAAAACACCAACTTTGGCTACAAACATCTAGTTTCTACCAACTTTGACCAAAAACACCAACTTTGGCTACAAACATCCATTTTCTACTAACTTTGACCAAAAACACCAACTTTGGCTACATACATCTAGTTTCTACCAACTTTGACTAAAAACACCAACTTTGGCTACAAACATCTAGTTTCTACCAACTTTGACCAAAAACACCAACTTTGGCTACAAACATCTAGTTTCTACCAACTTTGACCAAAAACACCAACTTTGGCTACAAACATCTAGTTTCTACCAACTTTGACCAAAAACACCAACTTTGGAAACAAACATCTAGTTTCTACCAACTTTGACCAAAAACACCAACTTTGGCTACAAACATCTAGTTTCTACCAACTTTGACCAAAAACACCAACTTTGGCTACAAACATCCATTTTCTACCAACTTTGACCAAAAACACCAACTTTGGCTACAAACATCTAGTTTCTACTAACTTTGACCAAAAACACCAACTTTGGCTACAATCATCTAGTTTCTACCAACTTTGACCAAAAACACCAACTTTGGCTACAAACATCCATTTTCTACCAACTTTGACCAAAAACACCAACTTTGGCTACAAACATCTAGTTTCTACCAACTTTGACCAAAAACACCAACTTTGGCTACAAACATCTAGTTTCTACTAACTTTGACCAAAAACACCAACTTTGGCTACAATCATCTAGTTTCTACCAACTTTGACTAAAAACACCAACTTTGGCTACAAACATCTAGTTTCTACCAACTTTGACCAAAAACACCAACTTTGGCTACAAACATCTAGTTTCTACCAACTTTGACCAAAAACACCAACTTTGGCTACAAACATCTAGTTTCTACCAACTTTGACCAAAAACACCAACTTTGGCTACAAACATCTAGTTTCTACCAACTTTGACCAAAAACACCAACTTTGGCTACAAACATCTAGTTTCTACCAACTTTGACCAAAAACACCAACTTTGGCTACAAACATCTAGTTTCTACCAACTTTGACCAAAAACACCAACTTTAGCTACAAACATCTAGTTTCTACTAACTTTGACCAAAAACACCAACTTTGGCTACAAACATCCATTTTCTACTAACTTTGACCAAAAACACCAACTTTGGCTACAAACATCCATTTTCTACCAACTTTGACCAAAAACACCAACTTTGGCTACAAACATCCATTTTCTACCAACTTTGACCAAAAACACCAACTTTGGCTACAAACATCCATTTTCTACCAACTTTGACCAAAAACACCAACTTTGGCTACAAACATCTAGTTTCTACCAACTTTGACCAAAAACACCAACTTTGGCTACAAACATCTAGTTTCTACTAACTTTGACCAAAAACACCAACTTTGGCTACAATCATCTAGTTTCTACCAACTTTGACCAAAAACACCAACTTTGGCTACAAACATCCATTTTCTACCAACTTTGACCAAAAACACCAACTTTGGCTACAAACATCTAGTTTCTACCAACTTTAACCAAAAACACCAACTTTGGCTACAAACATCTAGTTTCTACCAACTTTGACCAAAAACACCAACTTTGGCTACAAACATCCATTTTCTACCAACTTTGACCAAAAACACCAACTTTGGCTACAAACATCTAGTTTCTACCAACTTTGACCAAAAACACCAACTTTGGCTACAAACATCTTGTTTCTACCAACTTTGACCAAAAACACCAACTTTGGCTACAAACATCTAGTTTCTACCAACTTTGACCAAAAACACCAACTTTGACAAACATCTAGTTTCTACCAACTTTGACCAAAAACACCAACTTTGGCTATAAACATCCATTTTCTACCAACTTTGACCAAAAACATAAACTTTGGCTACAAACATCCATTTTCTACCAACTTTGACCAAAAACACCAACTTTGGCTACAAACATCTAGTTTCTACCAACTTTGACCAAAAACACCAACTTTGGCTACAAACATCCATTTTCTACTAACTTTGACCAAAAACACCAACTTTGGCTACAATCATCTAGTTTCTACCAACTTTGACCAAAAACACCAACTTTGGCTACAAACATCCATTTTCTACCAACTTTGACCAAAAACACCAACTTTGGCTACAAACATCCATTTTCTACTAACTTTGACCAAAAACACCAACTTTGGCTACAAACATCCATTTTCTACCAACTTTGACCAAAAACACCAACTTTGGCTACAAACATCCATTTTCTACTAACTTTGACCAAAAACACCAACTTTAGCTACAAACATCTAGTTTCTACTAACTTTGACCAAAAACACCAACTTTGGCTACAAACATCTAGTTTCTACCAACTTTGACCAAAAACACCAACTTTGGCTACAAACATCTAGTTTCTACCAACTTTGACCAAAAACACCAACTTTGGCTACAAACATCCATTTTCTACTAACTTTGACCAAAAACACCAACTTTGGCTACAAACATCTAGTTTCTACCAACTTTGACCAAAAACACCAACTTTGGCTACAAACATCCATTTTCTACCAACTTTGACCAAAAACACCAACTTTGGCTACAAACATCTAGTTTCTACCAACTTTAACCAAAAACACCAACTTTGGCTACAAACATCTAGTTTCTACCAACTTTGACCAAAAACACCAACTTTGGCTACAAACATCTAGTTTCTACCAACTTTGACCAAAAACACCAACTTTGGCTACAAACATCCATTTTCTACCAACTTTGACCAAAAACACCAACTTTGGCTACAAACATCCATTTTCTACTAACTTTGACCAAAAACACCAACTTTGGCTACAAACATCCATTTTCTACCAACTTTGACCAAAAACACCAACTTTGGCTACAAACATCCATTTTCTACTAACTTTGACCAAAAACACCAACTTTGGCTACAAACATCTAGTTTCTACCAACTTTGACCAAAAACACCAACTTTGGCTACAAACATCTAGTTTCTACCAACTTTAACCAAAAACACCAACTTTGGCTACAAACATCTAGTTTCTACCAACTTTGACCAAAAACACCAACTTTGGCTACAAACATCTAGTTTCTACCAACTTTGACCAAAAACACCAACTTTGGCTACAAACATCCATTTTCTACTAACTTTGACCAAAAACACCAACTTTGGCTACAAACATCTAGTTTCTACCAACTTTGACCAAAAACACCAACTTTGGCTACAAACATCTAGTTTCTACCAACTTTAACCAAAAACACCAAGTTTGGCTACAAACATCCATTTCCTACCAACTTTGACCAAAACCACCAACTTTGGCTACAAACATCCATTTTCTACCAACTTTGACCAAAAACACCAACTTTGGCTACAAACATCTAGTTTCTACCAACTTTGACCAAAAACACCAACTTTGGCTACATACATCTTGTTTCTACCAACTTTGACCAAAAACACCAACTTTGGCTACAAACATCTAGTTTCTACCAACTTTGACCAAAAACACCAACTTTGGCTACAAACATCCATTTTCTACCAACTTTGACCAAAAACACCAACTTTGGCTACAAACATCCATTTTCTACTAACTTTGACCAAAAACACCAACTTTGGCTACAAACATCTAGTTTCTACCAACTTTAACCAAAAACACCAACTTTGGCTACAAACATCCATTTTCTACCAACTTTGACCAAAAACACCAACTTTGGCTACAAACATCCATTTTCTACTAACTTTGACCAAAAACACCAACTTTGGCTACAAACATCTTGTTTCTACCAACTTTGACCAAAAACACCAACTTTGGCTACAAACATCTAGTTTCTACCAACTTTAACCAAAAACACCAACTTTGGCTACAAACATCTAGTTTCTACCAACTTTGACCAAAAACACCAACTTTGGCTACAAACATCTAGTTTCTACCAACTTTGACCAAAAACACCAACTTTGGCTACAAACATCCATTTTCTACTAACTTTGACCAAAAACACCAACTTTGGCTACAAACATCCATTTTCTACCAACTTTGACCAAAAACACCAACTTTGGCTACAAACATCTAGTTTCTACTAACATTGACCAAAACCATCAACTTTGGTCACAAACATCTAGTTTCTACTAACTTTGACCAAAACCATCAGCTACATCCGCGTATGTAGAATGTGTGCGAGAATGTGTGCGATGCTATTGGCCGCAAACAATGTTCCTCTCTGTTTGCCACAACATTTTTTACTATTTCCAATGTTTTTACCTGCATTGGAACAGGTGGTTGAAAATGTTATGCACAGGTATTTTTATATCCGAAAAATAATCTGTTCAGTGCCCTTCTTCAAAAGAACGAATTGATGGACAAATTGAAATACATCTGAGCACATCGACGTAAAACAACTTATGGTAGCTAATGAACGGATCTATCCAAATCTCTGTTACAATTGAAGATCCATTGGAAACTGACCGAGTTATGGCAGGTGACAGAAAAAGCTTAGGTCGCGAATAACTTTTTTGTCCGACATCGGAGCACATGGTCGTGTAAGACTTTTAGCTTGCATTCATTGAGATCTATCCAAATCACAAAGAAAATCCAAAATCGGTTGATAAATGACTGAGATATGGGCAAAAAAGAGAAGTTGAAATGCGAACCGCGAGAAATCAGCCTGAAGGTAGGCAATTCGTATAAGCCATTCAATGAATTAGAAGTTACTTTTTCGAATAACATTTGACACGGACAACTTAGCACATCGGCGTAGAATAACTTTTGGTAGCTTATGAGAAGATCTATCCATATCTGTGTTACAATTGAAGATCCATTGGAAACTGACCGAGTTATGGCAGGTGACAGAAAAAGCTTAGGTCGCGAATAACTTTTTTGTCCGACATCGGAGCACATGGTCGTGTAAGACTTTTAGCTTGCATTCATTGAGATCTATCCAAATCACAAAGAAAATCCGAAATCGGTTGATAAATGACTGAGATATGGGCAAAAAAGAGAAGTTGAAATGCGAACCGCGAGAAATCAGCCTGAAGGTAGGCAATTCGTATAAGCCATTCAATGAATTAGAAGTTACTTTTTCGAATAACATTTGACACGGACAACTTAGCACATCGGCGTAGAATAACTTTTGGTAGCTTATGAGAAGATCTATCCATATCTGTGTTACAATTGAAGATCCATTGGAAACTGACCGAGTTACGGCAGGTGACAGAAAAAGCTTAGGTCGCGAATAACTTTTTTGTCCGACATCGGAGCACATGGCCGTGTACACTTTTAGCTTGCATTCATTGAGATCTATCCAAATCACAAAAAAAAATCCAAAATCGGTTGATAAATGACTGAGATATGGGCAAAAAAGAGAAGTTGAAATGCGAACCGCGAGAAAACAGCCTGAAGGTAGCCAATTCGTATAAGCCATTCAATGAATTAGAAGTTACTTTTTCGAATAACTTTTTCCACAGACATCTGAGCACATCGACGTTGAACAACTTATGGTAGCTAATGAGCAGATCTATCCAAATCTGTGTTACAATTGAAGATCCATTGGAAACTGACCGAGTTATAAGCATCCAAAGTGGCAAAATGAGAAATTTTTGTTTGAAAAACCAAGAAAAATTTAAGTCTTTGTATCTCGAATAACATTTGACACAAACAACTTAGCACATCGGCGTAGAATAACTTTTGGTAGCTTATGAAAAGATCTATCCATATCTGTGTTACAATTGAAGATCCATTGGAAACTGACCGAGTTATAAGCATCCAAAGTGGCAAAATGAGAAATTTTTTTTGGAAAAACCGAGAAAATTTTAAGTCTTTGTATCTCGAAAAACATTTGACACACACAACTTAGCGCATCGGCGTAGAATAACTTTTTGTAGCTTATGAGAAGATCTATCCATATCTGTGTTACAATTGAAGATCCATTGGAAACTTACCGAGTTATAAGCATCCAAAGTGGCAAAATGAGAAATTTTTTTTGGAAAAACCGAGAAAATTTTAAGTCTTTGTATCTCGAATAACATTTGACACAGACAACTTAGCACATCGGCATAGAATAACTTTTGGTAGCTTATGAGAAGATCTATCCATATCTGTGTTACAATTGAAGATCCATTGGAAACTGACCGAGTTATAAGCATCCAAAGTGACAAAATGAGTATTCACGAAAGCGCCTCGCGCACTTGGTCGGGTTTTTGGTCCAACTTGCACCATTTTTGGCCCGTATTTGCCCCATAGCTCCGCCGGTATCCAAGATATCGCCACACTTTTTTCTGGCCATAGCTAGATGGCACTTGTGGCTAGATTTCTTCCATGCACCACGAAAGCGCCTCGCGCACTTGGTCGGGATTTTGGTCCAACTTGCACCATTTTTGGCCCGTATTTGCCCCATAGCTCCGCCGGTATCCAAGATATCGCCACACTTTCTTCTGGTCATGGCTAGATGGCACTTGTGGCTAGATTTCTTCCATGCACCACTAATCGCTACCATGTCTGTGGCCGGAGCTATTCGACGAACAACCATCGCATTTACCTAGGTACTTTCTCGGGTTTTTGGTCCAACTTGCACCATTTTTGGCCCGTATTTGCCCCATAGCTCCGCCGGTATCCAATATATCGCCACACTTTTTTCTGGCCATGGCTAGACGGCACTTGTGGCTAGATTTCTTCCATACATCACTAATCGCTACCATGTCTGTGGCCGGAGCTATTCGACGAACAACCATCGCATTTACCTAGGTACTTTTTCGGGTTTTTGGTCTAACTTGCACCATTTTTGGCCCGTATTTGCCCCATAGCTCCGCCGGTATCCAAGATATCGCCACACTTTCTTCTGGCCATAGCTAGATGGCACTTGTGGCTAGATTTCTTCCATGCACTACTAATCGCTACCATGTCTGTGGCCGGAGCTATTCACGAAAGCGCCTCGCGCACTTGGTCGGGATTTTGGTCCAACTTGCACCATTTTTGGCCCGTATTTGCCCCATAGCTCCGCCGGTATCCAAGATATCGCCACACTTTCTTCTGGTCATGGCTAGATGGCACTTGTGGCTAGATTTCTTCCATGCACCACTAATCGCTACCATGTCTGTGGCCGGAGCTATTCGACGAACAACCATCGCATTTACCTAGGTACTTTCTCGGGTTTTTGGTCCAACTTGCACCATTTTTGGCCCGTATTTGCCCCATAGCTCCGCCGGTATCCAATATATCGCCACACTTTCTTCTGGCCATGGCTAGACGGCACTTGTGGCTAGATTTCTTCCATACATCACTAATCGCTACCATGTCTGTGGCCGGAGCTATTCGACGAACAACCATCGCATTTACCTAGGTACTTTTTCGGGTTTTTGGTCTAACTTGCACCATTTTTGGCCCGTATTTGCCCCATAGCTCCGCCGGTATCCAAGATATCGCCACACTTTCTTCTGGCCATGGCTAGATGGCACTTGTGGCTAGATTTCTTCCATGCACTACTAATCGCTACCATGTCTGTGGCCGGAGCTATTCACGAAAGCGCCTCGCGCATTTGGTCGGGTTTTTGGTCTAACTTGCACCATTTTTGGCCCGTATTTGCCCCATAGCTCCGCCGGTATCCAAGATATCGCCACACTTTCTTCTGGCCATGGCTAGATGGCACTTGTGGCTAGATTTCTTCCATGCACTACTAATCGCTACCATGTCTGTGGCCGGAGCTATTCGACGAACAACCATCGCATTTACCTAGGTACTTTTTCGGGTTTTTGGTCTAACTTGCACCATTTTTGGCCCGTATTTGCCCCATAGCTCCGCCGGTATCCAAGATATCGCCACACTTTTTTCTGTCCATGGCTAGACGGCACTTGTGGCTAGATTTCTTCCATGCACCACTAATCGCTACCATGTCTGTGGCCGGAGCTATTCACGAAAGCGCCTCGCGCACTTGGTCGGGTTTTTGGTCCAACTTGCACCATTTTTGGCCCGTATTTGCCCCATAGCTCCGCCGGTATCCAAGATATCGCCACACTTTCTTCTGGCCATGGCTAGATGGCACTTGTGGCTAGATTTCTTCCATGCACTACTAATCGCTACCATGTCTGTGGCCGGAGCTATTCACGAAAGCGCCTCGCGCATTTGGTCGGGTTTTTGGTCCAACTTGCACCATTTTTGGCCCGTATTTGCCCCATAGCTCCGCCGGTATCCAAGATATCGCCACACTTTCTTCTGGCCATGGCTAGATGGCACTTGTGGCTAGATTTCTTCCATGCACTACTAATCGCTACCATGTCTGTGGCCGGAGCTATTCGACGAACAACCATCGCATTTACCTAGGTACTTTTTCGGGTTTTTGGTCTAACTTGCACCATTTTTGGCCCGTATTTGCCCCATAGCTCCGCCGGTATCCAAGATATCGCCACACTTTTTTCTGTCCATGGCTAGACGGCACTTGTGGCTAGATTTCTTCCATGCACCACTAATCGCTACCATGTCTGTGGCCGGAGCTATTCACGAAAGCGCCTCGCGCACTTGGTCGGGTTTTTGGTCCAACTTGCACCATTTTTGGCCCGTATTTGCCCCATAGCTCCGCCGGTATCCAAGATATCGCCACACTTTCTTCTGGCCATGGCTAGATGGCACTTGTGGCTAGATTTCTTCCATGCACCACTAATCGCTACCATGTCTGTGGCCGGAGCTATTCACGAAAGCGCCTCGCGCACTTGGTCGGGTTTTTGGTCCAACTTGCACCAATTTTGGCCCGTATTTGCCCCATAGCTCCGCCGGTATCCAAGATATCGCCACACTTTCTTCTGGCCATGGCTAGATGGCACTTGTGGCTAGATTTCTTCCAAGCACCACTAATCGCTACCATGTCTGTGGCCGGAGCTATTCGACGAACAACCATCGCATTTACCTAGGTACTTTTTCGGGTTTTTGGTCTAACTTGCACCATTTTTGGCCCGTATTTGCCCCATAGCTCCGCCGGTATCCAAGATATCGCCACACTTTTTTCTGTCCATGGCTAGACGGCACTTGTGGCTAGATTTCTTCCATACATCACTAATCGCTACCATGTCTGTGGCCGGAGCTATTCACGAAAGCGCCTCGCGCACTTGGTCGGGTTTTTGGTCCAACTTGCACCATTTTTGGCCCGTATTTGCCCCATAGCTCCGCCGGTATCCAAGATATCGCCACACTTTCTTCTGGCCATGGCTAGATGGCACTTGTGGCTAGATTTCTTCCATGCACCACTAATCGCTACCATGTCTGTGGCCGGAGCTATTCGACGAACAACCATCGCATTTACCTAGGTACTTTTTCGGGTTTTTGGTCCAACTTGCACCATTTTTAGCTTATAAGCTTATGAGAAGATCTATCCATATCTGTGTTACAATTGAAGATCAATTGGAAACTGACCGAGTTATAAGCATGCAAAGTGGCAAAATGAGAAATTTTTTTTTTTTGAAAAACCGAGAAAATTTTAAGTCTTTGTATCTCGAATAACATTTGACACAGACAACTTAGCACATCGGCGTAGAATAACTTTTGGTAGTTTATAAGCAGATCTATCCATATCTGTTTTACAATTGAAGATCCATTGGAAACTGACCGAGTTATAAGCATGCAAGTGACAAAATGAGGATTTTTTTGTAAAAATCGAGAAAATCTTTTATAAAAGAAAAAATAAGAATCGAGAAAATAAGATTTTAAAAACATTAAATGTACTGGAAAGAAGTTTTCATTCCTACCGACAACAATTAAAGCGCAGCGGAATATAATTCGTTTATTTCTTTCATCACATTGCTTACATTTGGACCCAATCGGCTCAATCGTCCTTCACTTGCTTGGTATGTGATAATATGTGTAATTATCATGCACATTAACGATATCGTACACCGGAACGTTCCGGTGTAAAATACAATTCAATTTTAATGCCATGCGGAAAATGTGCCGAACTTGTCCGCTACACCTAATGAAAGCTTTATATTGTACCCAAACGAAAGCTTTACATCAAAAGCTCTGTGATGCGAGAGCTTTTCCATATGCATTGGAACCATTTGGAAAGCTTTACCGCCATTTGCATTGGGTGTGTAGTAAAAGTGATGTCAGTAAAAATGTCATCGCAGATTCATAACGTAATAATGTCGAATTATGCATATATTTTCGGCTCAACTGTCATTTATTGGGTTTGTTGACAATAATATATGCAATTGTGTGTGCACATAAATTTTTTTACCCATACGCGGAACCTTCCGGCGTAAATTGCAATTCAATTTAAGCCAATGTTTTAAATTGCATTTTGATTTCATCTTCATTACAGTATTCTACTTATTATGTGTGGAAGTGTGTGATACAATTAAATATACATTTAACAAATCGTGAAGTTTTCTGCAAGAATATGTGCAAAACTGTTTGTAATGGCAACCGTTCAAAATATGGGCGTGCGGTTTTTTTTTATTTAATTACATTAAATTGTATTTTATCAAATGAGCCCATTCAGGTGTTCCACCACTCTCTGTTGCTCTCTCGCACTGATTGATCGAATCGTTCCCATGCGAAAGAAAGGGAAGAAAAAATTTGATTTATTTTTTGTTAGTACTGTTTTAAATCGGATTTTGGTCGGCTGTTATAATCATTGATTGTGGAAAATTGGTTGAAATAAAGTTTGATAGAAAAGAAATAATTTAATTTAATTTATTATAATTTAATTTATGATAAATTAATTTATTTTATTTTAATTTAATTTAATTTAATTCCATAACATTTCATTTCATTTCATATCATTTCATATCATTTCATATCATTTCATATCATTTCATATCATTTCATATCATTTCATATCATTTCATATCATTTCATATCATTTCATATCATTTCATATCATTTCATATCATTTCATATCATTTCATGTCATTTCATGTCATTTCTTGTCGTTTCATGTTGTTTCATGTCATTTCATGTCATTTCATGCACAGCAATATCGCGCGCGCGCAAGCATGCTCACTCCCACAGCAACAGCTAATCGAACATATGGCACCACCCCCACCCACAAAAAAACACACCGGCAACAGCTGTTGATACGGTGCGCGCTCCGTTTGCCTTAGCGCGGTATCGATGTGAAAAAAAGGGAAGCAAAGGTTTGATTTATTTTTTGTTAATACTGTTATAAATCGGATTTTGGTCGGTTGTTATGATCATTGGTTGTGTAGAATTGATTGAAATAAAGTTTGTTAGAAAAAAAATAATTTAATTTAATTTATTACAATTTATTTTAATTTTATTAAAAACGAAATAATTTAATTTAATTTAATTTTATTTTATTCAATTTAATTTAATTGCACTTTATTTCAATTCATTTCATTCAATATCACGCGCCGCAATAACGCGCGCGCATAAATACGCACGCATGCAACCGCACGCAACAGCTGATCGAACATATGGCACAACCCCCACCCACAAAAAAAAACACCGGCAACAGCTGTTGGTACCGTGCGCGCTCCGTTTGCCTTAGCGCGGTATCGATGTGAAAAAAAGGAAAGCAAAGGTTTGATTTATTTTTTGTTAATACTGATATAAATCGGATTTTATTCGGCTGTTATGATCATTGATTGTGTAGAATTGATTGAAATAAAGTTTGTTAGAAATAAAATAATTTAATTTAATTTATTACAATTAATTTTCATTTTATTAAAAATGAAATAATTTAGATTAATTTAATAGAATTGAATGTAATTTAATTGCACTTTATGTCAATTCATTTCATTTCATTCAATACCACGCGCCGCAATAACGCGCGCGCATAAATACGCACGCATGCAACCGCACGCAACAGCTGATCGAACGTATGCCACCCACCCCCACCCACAAAAAAACAACACCGGCAACAGCTGTTGATACGGTGCGCGATCCGTTTGCCTTAGCGCAGTATCGATGTGAAAGAAAGGAAAGCAAAGGTTTGATTTATTTTTTGTTAATACTGATATAAATCGGATTTTATTCGGGTGTTATGATCATTGATTGTGTAGAATTGATTGAAATGAAGTTGAATAGAAAAAAAATAATTTAATTTAATTTATTATAATTTATTTTAATTTCCTTAAGAATGAAATAATTTAATTTAATTTAATAGAATTTAATTGAATTTAATTGCACTTTATTTCAATTCATTTCATTTAATTCAATATCACGCGCCGCAATAACGCGCGCGCATAAATACGCACGCATGCAACCGCACGCAACAGCTGATCGAACATATGGCACAACCCCCACCCACAAAAACACACACCGGCAACAGCTGTTGATACGGTGCGCGCTCCGTTTGCCTTAGCGCGGTATCGATGTGAAAGAAAGGGAAGCAAAGGTTTGATTTATTTTTTGTTAATAGTGATATAAATCGGATTTTGGTCGGCTGTTATGATCATTGATTGTGTAGAATTGATTGAAATGAAGTTGGATAGAAAAAAAATAATTTAATTTAATTTATTACAATTTATTTTAATTTTATTAAAAACGAAATAATTTAATTTAATTTAATTTTATTTTATTCAATTTAATTTAATTGCACTTTATTTCAATTCATTTCATTCAATATCACGCGCCGCAATAACGCGCGCGCATAAATACGCACGCATGCAACCGCACGCAACAGCTCATCGAACATATGGCACAACCCCCACCCACAAAAAAACACACCGGCAACAGCTGTTGATACGGTGCGCGCTCCGTTTGCCTTAGCGCGGTATCGACGTGAAAGAATGGGAAGCAAAGGTTTGATTTATTTTTTGTTAATAGTGATATAAATCGGATTTTGGTCGGCTGTTATGATCATTGATTGTGTAGAATTGATTGAAATAAAGTTTGTTAGAAAAAAAATAATTTAATTTAATTTATTACAATTTATTTTCATTTTATTAAAAATGAAATAAATTAGTTAAATTTAATAGCATTTAATTTAATTTAATTGCACTTTATTTCAATTAATTTCATTTAATTCAATATCACGCGCCGCAATAACGCGCGCGCATAAATACGCACGCATACAACCGCACGCAACAGCTGATCGAACGTATGCCATCACAACGCGACACCGTCAAGGTCAACAGCTGTTGGTACCGTGCGCGATCCGTTTGCCTTAGCGCGGTATCGATGTGAAGAAAAGGGAAGCAAAGGTTTGATTTATTTTTTGTTAATACTGTTATAAATCGTATTTTGTCGGCTGTTATGATCATTGATTGTGTAGAATTGATTGAAATGAAGTTGGATAGAAAAAAAATAATTTAATTTAATTTATTACAATTTATTTTAATTTTATTAAAAATGAAACAATTTATTTTAATTTAATATAATTTAATTTAATTTAATTGAAGTATATTTCAATTCATTTCATTTAATTCAATATAACGCGCCGCAATAACGCGCGCGCATAAATACGCACGCATGCAACCGCACGCAACAGCTGATCGAACGTATGCCACCACAACGCGACACCGTCAACAGCTGTTGGTATCGTGCGCGCTCCGTTTGCCTTAGCGTGGTATCGATGTGAACCGTGCCGCGGTCGAGGTTGAAATGAGCTCGTCCAGGTGGGTTTCCCCCACGCTCGCGTTTTCTCCCGCGCACTAATTGGTCGAAGCGTTCCCATACCGAAGAGAGGGAATGGCAAATGTTGGCTGAATTGTAAATGGTATGTCTGAAATCGGATATCCGCTTTAATAGCAATTAATATTTATTTTATTTAAAATTAATTACACTAAATGAAATTAATTTCACTGCAATGCACATAAGTTAGGTTAAATAGAATGTATGAAGGTGGTTTGAAATTATTTAATGTGAAATGTTAATAAATGTATTCATTTATTTAATTAATTATTGGAATTATAGTGAAGTGTATTAAATTGCATAAAATGAAATAATTGTTTAAATTTATTTATTCAATGAAGTGTTATGAAATGTGAAGAATGTAGTGTAATTTATATTGTTTTTTAATTTATTAAAAACCTAATGTAAACTTTTTTAATTACATTCAATGTAATGCAATGTAATTAAATTTCAATAAATTTAATTTAATTTAATTTAATTAATTTTAATTTATTTCAATTTATTTTAATTTACTTTAATTTAATTGAATTTAATTTAATGTAATTATACTTTTATTAAATTTAATTTTAATTTAATTTAATTGAATATAATTGAATTTATTTGAATTTAATTCAATTTATTTTATTTCAATTTAATTTAATTTAATTAAGTTTAATATAATTTAATTTAATTCCATAAGATTTCATTTCATGTCATTTCATGCACAGCAATATCGCGCGCTCGCGCATGCGCACTCGCACAGCAACAGCTGATCGACCGTATACCACCCCCACCGAAAATAAACATCACCGGCAACCGTCTCTTTTTTATCGTGCGCGCTCCTTCCCGCCTTAGCGCGGTATCGATGTGAACCGTACCACGGTCGAGGTTGAAATGAGCTCGTCCAGGTGGGTTTCCCCCACTCTCGCGCATGCGCACTCGCACAGCAACAGCTGATCGACCGTATACCACCCCCACCGAAAATAAACATCACCGGCAACCGTCTCTTTTCTATCGTGCGCGCTCCTTCCCGCCTTAGCGCGGTATCGATGTGAACCGTACCACGGTCGAGGTTGAAATGAGCTCGTCCAGGTGGGTTTCCCCCACTCTCGCGCATGCGCATGCGCACTCGCACAGCTGATCGATCGTATGCCCACCCCACCGAAAATAAACATCACCGGCAACCGTCTCTTTTTTATCGTGCGCGCTCCTTCCCGCGTTAGCGCGGTATCGATGTGAACCGTACCACGGTCGAGGTTGAAATGAGCTCGTCCAGGTGGGTTTCCCCCACTCTCGCACACGCGCTCGCGCGCTGGCTCAAGATTGGCCCGTTCCGCGGCGTACTAATACATGCTCATAAAAAGCGTCAAACCCGTTTCTCGCTTTGCGCGCAACGTGCACAAAGCGGAGAACGGGTTCGACACCACCGGCCCTCGTGTAGCGATAGGAAAACGTTTGCCGGTGTTTGTAAATATGCGTATTTTTTGCCGGATTTGAGCGTTCTGATTGGCTTGTAACGCTAGTATGGAAACGTAAACGCCCAGCGTGACGATTCGAGCGGGATGAAGCGATCTGAAACCCCAGGCGCGGGAACGGCTCATCCGAAAAGCGTTACATTAACGAAAATATATATTAAGACTAGCTTAAACTCCGGGCCCGGTAGATTACAGGGCTACGCACGATAAGGGGATGTAAGAAGATAGGGGATGTAAGAAGATAGGGGATGTGAGAAGATAGGGGATGTAAGAAGATAGGGGATGTAAGAAGATAGGGGATGTGAGAAGATAGGGGGTGTGAGAAGATAGAGGATGTGAGAAGATACTTTGACTACAAACATCTCGTTTCTACTAACATTGAAAAAAAACATCAACTTTGACTACAAACTTCGAGTTTCCACCAACTTTGACCAAAAACATCAACTTTGACCGAAATCGATGGTTTTGTAGCAACTTCGACTGTATTGAGTCATTTTCAACCAACATTGAACAAAATCATCAAAATTGACCAAAATCATCAACATTGACCAAAATCGATGGTTTTGTACCAACTTCGACTGTATTGTGTCATTGTTAACCAACCTTGACCAAAATCATCAACATTGACCAAAATCGATGGTTTTGTACCAACTTCGACTGTGTTGTGTCATTGTTAACCAACATTGATGAAAACCATCAATTTTGGCTACATACATCTAGTTTCTACCAACTTTGACCAAAACCATCAATTTTGACTACAAACATCTAGTTTCTACCAACATTGATGAAAACCATCAATTTTGACTACATACATCTAGTTTCTACCAACATTGATGAAAACCATCAATTTTAACTACATACATCTAGTTTCTACCAACGTTGATGAAAACCATCAATTTTGACTACAAACATCTAGTTTCTACCAACTTTGACCAAAACCATCAATTTTGACTACATACATCTAGTTTCTACCAACATTGATGAAAACCATCAATTTTGACTACAAACATCTAGTTTCTACCAACATTGATGAAAACCATCAATTTTGGCTACAAACATCTAGTTTCTACCAACTTTGGCTACAAACATCTAGTTTCTACTAACTTTGACCAAAAACATCAACTTTGGCTACAAACATCCATTTTCTATCAACTTTGACCAAAAACACCAACTTTGGCTACAAACATCCATTTTCTACTAACTTTGACCAAAAACACCAACTTTGGCTACAAACATCCATTTTCTACCAACTTTGACCAAAAACACCAACTTTGGTTACAAACATCTAGTTTCTACTAACTTTGACCAAAAACACCAACTTTGGCTACAATCATCTAGTTTCTACCAACTTTGACCAAAAACACCAACTTTGGCTACAAACATCTAGTTTCTACCAACTTTGACCAAAAACACCAACTTTGGCTACAAACATCTAGTTTCTACCAACTTTGACCAAAAACACCAACTTTGGCTACAAACATCCATTTTCTACCAACTTTGACCAAAAACACCAACTTTGGCTACAAACATCTAGTTTCTACTAACTTTGACCAAAAACACCAACTTTGGCTACAATCATCTAGTTTCTACCAACTTTGACCAAAAACACCAACTTTGGCTACAAACATCCATTTTCTACCAACTTTGACCAAAAACACCAACTTTGGCTACAAACATCTAGTTTCTACCAACTTTGACCAAAAACACCAACTTTGGCTACAAACATCTAGTTTCTACTAACTTTGACCAAAAACACCAACTTTGGCTACAATCATCTAGTTTCTACCAACTTTGACTAAAAACACCAACTTTGGCTACAAACATCTAGTTTCTACCAACTTTGACCAAAAACACCAACTTTGGCTACAAACATCTAGTTTCTACCAACTTTGACCAAAAACACCAACTTTGGCTACAAACATCTAGTTTCTACCAACTTTGACCAAAAACACCAACTTTGGCTACAAACATCTAGTTTCTACCAACTTTAACCAAAAACACCAAGTTTGGCTACAAACATCCATTTCCTACCAACTTTGACCAAAACCACCAACTTTGGCTACAAACATCCATTTTCTACCAACTTTGACCAAAAACACCAACTTTGGCTACAAACATCTAGTTTCTACCAACTTTGACCAAAAACACCAACTTTGGCTACATACATCTTGTTTCTACCAACTTTGACCAAAAACACCAACTTTGGCTACAAACATCTAGTTTCTACCAACTTTAACCAAAAACACCAACTTTGGCTACAAACATCCATTTTCTACCAACTTTGACCAAAAACACCAACTTTGGCTACAAATATCCATTTTCTACTAACTTTGACCAAAAACACCAACTTTGGCTACAAACATCTTGTTTCTACCAACTTTGACCAAAAACACCAACTTTGGCTACAAACATCTAGTTTCTACCAACTTTAACCAAAAACACCAACTTTGGCTACAAACATCTAGTTTCTACCAACTTTGACCAAAAACACCAACTTTGGCTACAAACATCTAGTTTCTACCAACTTTGACCAAAAACACCAACTTTGGCTACAAACATCCATTTTCTACTAACTTTGACCAAAAACACCAACTTTGGCTACAAACATCCATTTTCTACCAACTTTGACCAAAAACACCAACTTTGGCTACAAACATCTAGTTTCTACTAACTTTGACCAAAACCATCAACTTTGGTCACAAACATCTAGTTTCTACTAACTTTGACCAAAACCATCAGCTACATCCGCGTATGTAGAATGTGTGCGAGAATGTGTGCGATGCTATTGGCCGCAAACAATGTTCCTCTCTGTTTGCCACAACATTTTTTACTATTTCCAATGTTTTTACCTGCATTGGAACAGGTGGTTGAAAATGTTATGCACAGGTATTTTTATATCCGAAAAATAATCTGTTCAGTGCCCTTCTTCAAAAGAACGAATTGATGGACAAATTGAAATACATCTGAGCACATCGACGTAAAACAACTTATGGTAGCTAATGAACGGATCTATCCAAATCTCTGTTACAATTGAAGATCCATTGGAAACTGACCGAGTTATGGCAGGTGACAGAAAAAGCTTAGGTCGCGAATAACTTTTTTGTCCGACATCGGAGCACATGGTCGTGTAAGACTTTTAGCTTGCATTCATTGAGATCTATCCAAATCACAAAGAAAATCAAAAATCGGTTGATAAATGACTGAGATATGGGCAAAAAAGAGAAGTTGAAATGCGAACCGCGAGAAATCAGCCTGAAGGTAGGCAATTCGTATAAGCCATTCAATGAATTAGAAGTTACTTTTTCGAATAACATTTGACACGGACAACTTAGCACATCGGCGTAGAATAACTTTTGGTAGCTTATGAGAAGATCTATCCATATCTGTGTTACAATTGAAGATCCATTGGAAACTGACCGAGTTATGGCAGGTGACAGAAAAAGCTTAGGTCGCGAATAACTTTTTTGTCCGACATCGGAGCACATGGTCGTGTAAGACTTTTAGCTTGCATTCATTGAGATCTATCCAAATCACAAAGAAAATCCGAAATCGGTTGATAAATGACTGAGATATGGGCAAAAAAGAGAAGTTGAAATGCGAACCGCGAGAAATCAGCCTGAAGGTAGGCAATTCGTATAAGCCATTCAATGAATTAGAAGTTACTTTTTCGAATAACATTTGACACGGACAACTTAGCACATCGGCGTAGAATAACTTTTGGTAGCTTATGAGAAGATCTATCCATATCTGTGTTACAATTGAAGATCCATTGGAAACTGACCGAGTTACGGCAGGTGTCAGAAAAAGCTTAGGTCGCGAATAACTTTTTTGTCCGACATCGGAGCACATGGCCGTGTACACTTTTAGCTTGCATTCATTGAGATCTATCCAAATCACAAAAAAAAATCCAAAATCGGTTGATAAATGACTGAGATATGGGCAAAAAAGAGAAGTTGAAATGCGAACCGCGAGAAAACAGCCTGAAGGTAGCCAATTCGTATAAGCCATTCAATGAATTAGAAGTTACTTTTTCGAATAACTTTTTCCACAGACATCTGAGCACATCGACGTTGAACAACTTATGGTAGCTAATGAGCAGATCTATCCAAATCTGTGTTACAATTGAAGATCCATTGGAAACTGACCGAGTTATAAGCATCCAAAGTGGCAAAATGAGAAATTTTTGTTTGAAAAACCAAGAAAATTTTAAGTCTTTGTATCTCGAATAACATTTGACACAGACAACTTAGCACATCGGCGTAGAATAACTTTTGGTAGCTTATGAAAAGATCTATCCATATCTGTGTTACAATTGAAGATCCATTGGAAACTGACCGAGTTATAAGCATCCAAAGTGGCAAAATGAGAAATTTTTTTTGGAAAAACCGAGAAAATTTTAAGTCTTTGTATCTCGAAAAACATTTGACACACACAACTTAGCGCATCGGCGTAGAATAACTTTTTGTAGCTTATGAGAAGATCTATCCATATCTGTGTTACAATTGAAGATCCATTGGAAACTTACCGAGTTATAAGCATCCAAAGTGGCAAAATGAGAAATTTTTTTTGGAAAAACCGAGAAAATTTTAAGTCTTTGTATCTCGAATAACATTTGACACAGACAACTTAGCACATCGGCATAGAATAACTTTTGGTAGCTTATGAGAAGATCTATCCATATCTGTGTTACAATTGAAGATCCATTGGAAACTGACCGAGTTATAAGCATCCAAAGTGACAAAATGAGTATTCACGAAAGCGCCTCGCGCACTTGGTCGGGTTTTTGGTCCAACTTGCACCATTTTTGGCCCGTATTTGCCCCATAGCTCCGCCGGTATCCAAGATATCGCCACACTTTTTTCTGGCCATAGCTAGATGGCACTTGTGGCTAGATTTCTTCCATGCACCACGAAAGCGCCTCGCGCACTTGGTCGGGATTTTGGTCCAACTTGCACCATTTTTGGCCCGTATTTGCCCCATAGCTCCGCCGGTATCCAAGATATCGCCACACTTTCTTCTGGTCATGGCTAGATGGCACTTGTGGCTAGATTTCTTCCATGCACCACTAATCGCTACCATGTCTGTGGCCGGAGCTATTCGACGAACAACCATCGCATTTACCTAGGTACTTTCTCGGGTTTTTGGTCCAACTTGCACCATTTTTGGCCCGTATTTGCCCCATAGCTCCGCCGGTATCCAATATATCGCCACACTTTTTTCTGGCCATGGCTAGACGGCACTTGTGGCTAGATTTCTTCCATACATCACTAATCGCTACCATGTCTGTGGCCGGAGCTATTCGACGAACAACCATCGCATTTACCTAGGTACTTTTTCGGGTTTTTGGTCTAACTTGCACCATTTTTGGCCCGTATTTGCCCCATAGCTCCGCCGGTATCCAAGATATCGCCACACTTTCTTCTGGCCATAGCTAGATGGCACTTGTGGCTAGATTTCTTCCATGCACTACTAATCGCTACCATGTCTGTGGCCGGAGCTATTCACGAAAGCGCCTCGCGCACTTGGTCGGGATTTTGGTCCAACTTGCACCATTTTTGGCCCGTATTTGCCCCATAGCTCCGCCGGTATCCAAGATATCGCCACACTTTCTTCTGGTCATGGCTAGATGGCACTTGTGGCTAGATTTCTTCCATGCACCACTAATCGCTACCATGTCTGTGGCCGGAGCTATTCGACGAACAACCATCGCATTTACCTAGGTACTTTCTCGGGTTTTTGGTCCAACTTGCACCATTTTTGGCCCGTATTTGCCCCATAGCTCCGCCGGTATCCAATATATCGCCACACTTTCTTCTGGCCATGGCTAGACGGCACTTGTGGCTAGATTTCTTCCATACATCACTAATCGCTACCATGTCTGTGGCCGGAGCTATTCGACGAACAACCATCGCATTTACCTAGGTACTTTTTCGGGTTTTTGGTCTAACTTGCACCATTTTTGGCCCGTATTTGCCCCATAGCTCCGCCGGTATCCAAGATATCGCCACACTTTCTTCTGGCCATGGCTAGATGGCACTTGTGGCTAGATTTCTTCCATGCACTACTAATCGCTACCATGTCTGTGGCCGGAGCTATTCACGAAAGCGCCTCGCGCATTTGGTCGGGTTTTTGGTCTAACTTGCACCATTTTTGGCCCGTATTTGCCCCATAGCTCCGCCGGTATCCAAGATATCGCCACACTTTCTTCTGGCCATGGCTAGATGGCACTTGTGGCTAGATTTCTTCCATGCACTACTAATCGCTACCATGTCTGTGGCCGGAGCTATTCGACGAACAACCATCGCATTTACCTAGGTACTTTTTCGGGTTTTTGGTCTAACTTGCACCATTTTTGGCCCGTATTTGCCCCATAGCTCCGCCGGTATCCAAGATATCGCCACACTTTTTTCTGTCCATGGCTAGACGGCACTTGTGGCTAGATTTCTTCCATGCACCACTAATCGCTACCATGTCTGTGGCCGGAGCTATTCACGAAAGCGCCTCGCGCACTTGGTCGGGTTTTTGGTCCAACTTGCACCATTTTTGGCCCGTATTTGCCCCATAGCTCCGCCGGTATCCAAGATATCGCCACACTTTCTTCTGGCCATGGCTAGATGGCACTTGTGGCTAGATTTCTTCCATGCACTACTAATCGCTACCATGTCTGTGGCCGGAGCTATTCACGAAAGCGCCTCGCGCATTTGGTCGGGTTTTTGGTCCAACTTGCACCATTTTTGGCCCGTATTTGCCCCATAGCTCCGCCGGTATCCAAGATATCGCCACACTTTCTTCTGGCCATGGCTAGATGGCACTTGTGGCTAGATTTCTTCCATGCACTACTAATCGCTACCATGTCTGTGGCCGGAGCTATTCGACGAACAACCATCGCATTTACCTAGGTACTTTTTCGGGTTTTTGGTCTAACTTGCACCATTTTTGGCCCGTATTTGCCCCATAGCTCCGCCGGTATCCAAGATATCGCCACACTTTTTTCTGTCCATGGCTAGACGGCACTTGTGGCTAGATTTCTTCCATGCACCACTAATCGCTACCATGTCTGTGGCCGGAGCTATTCACGAAAGCGCCTCGCGCACTTGGTCGGGTTTTTGGTCCAACTTGCACCATTTTTGGCCCGTATTTGCCCCATAGCTCCGCCGGTATCCAAGATATCGCCACACTTTCTTCTGGCCATGGCTAGATGGCACTTGTGGCTAGATTTCTTCCATGCACCACTAATCGCTACCATGTCTGTGGCCGGAGCTATTCACGAAAGCGCCTCGCGCACTTGGTCGGGTTTTTGGTCCAACTTGCACCAATTTTGGCCCGTATTTGCCCCATAGCTCCGCCGGTATCCAAGATATCGCCACACTTTCTTCTGGCCATGGCTAGATGGCACTTGTGGCTAGATTTCTTCCATGCACCACTAATCGCTACCATGTCTGTGGCCGGAGCTATTCGACGAACAACCATCGCATTTACCTAGGTAATTTTTAGGGTTTTTGGTCTAACTTGCACCATTTTTGGCCCGTATTTGCCCCATAGCTCCGCCGGTATCCAAGATATCGCCACACTTTTTTCTGTCCATGGCTAGACGGCACTTGTGGCTAGATTTCTTCCATACATCACTAATCGCTACCATGTCTGTGGCCGGAGCTATTCACGAAAGCGCCTCGCGCACTTGGTCGGGTTTTTGGTCCAACTTGCACCATTTTTGGCCCGTATTTGCCCCATAGCTCCGCCGGTATCCAAGATATCGCCACACTTTCTTCTGGCCATGGCTAGATGGCACTTGTGGCTAGATTTCTTCCATGCACCACTAATCGCTACCATGTCTGTGGCCGGAGCTATTCGACGAACAACCATCGCATTTACCTAGGTACTTTTTCGGGTTTTTGGTCCAACTTGCACCATTTTTAGCTTATAAGCTTATGAGAAGATCTATCCATATCTGTGTTACAATTGAAGATCAATTGGAAACTGACCGAGTTATAAGCATGCAAAGTGGCAAAATGAGAAATTTTTTTTTTTTGAAAAACCGAGAAAATTTTAAGTCTTTGTATCTCGAATAACATTTGACACAGACAACTTAGCACATCGGCGTAGAATAACTTTTGGTAGTTTATAAGCAGATCTATCCATATCTGTTTTACAATTGAAGATCCATTGGAAACTGACCGAGTTATAAGCATGCAAGTGACAAAATGAGGATTTTTTTGTAAAAATCGAGAAAATCTTTTATAAAAGAAAAAATAAGAATCGAGAAAATAAGATTTTAAAAACATTAAATGTACTGGAAAGAAGTTTTCATTCCTACCGACAACAATTAAAGCGCAGCGGAATATAATTCGTTTATTTCTTTCATCACATTGCTTACATTTGGACCCAATCGGCTCAATCGTCCTTCACTTGCTTGGTATGTGATAATATGTGTAATTATCATGCACATTAACGATATCGTACACCGGAACGTTCCGGTGTAAAATACAATTCAATTTTAATGCCATGCGGAAAATGTGCCGAACTTGTCCGCTACACCTAATGAAAGCTTTATATTGTACCCAAACGAAAGCTTTACATCAAAAGCTCTGTGATGCGAGAGCTTTTCCATATGCATTGGAACCATTTGGAAAGCTTTACCGCCATTTGCATTGGGTGTGTAGTAAAAGTGATGTCAGTAAAAATGTCATCGCAGATTCATAACGTAATAATGTCGAATTATGCATATATTTTCGGCTCAACTGTCATTTATTGGGTTTGTTGACAATAATATATGCAATTGTGTGTGCACATAAATTTTTTTACCCATACGCGGAACCTTCCGGCGTAAATTGCAATTCAATTTAAGCCAATGTTTTAAATTGCATTTTGATTTCATCTTCATTACAGTATTCTACTTATTATGTGTGGAAGTGTGTGATACAATTAAATATACATTTAACAAATCGTGAAGTTTTCTGCAAGAATATGTGCAAAACTGTTTGTAATGGCAACCGTTCAAAATATGGGCGTGCGGTTTTTTTTTATTTAATTACATTAAATTGTATTTTATCAAATGAGTCCATTCAGGTGTTCCACCACTCTCTGTTGCTCTCTCGCACTGATTGATCGAATCGTTCCCATGCGAAAGAATGGGAAGAAAAAATTTGATTTATTTTTTGTTAGTACTGTTTTAAATCGGATTTTGGTCGGCTGTTATAATCATTGATTGTGGAAAATTGGTTGAAATAAAGTTTGATAGAAAAGAAATAATTTAATTTAATTTATTATAATTTAATTTATGATAAATTAATTTATTTTATTTTAATTTAATTTAATTTAATTCCATAACATTTCATTTCATTTCATATCATTTCATATCATTTCATATCATTTCATATCATTTCATATCATTTCATATCATTTCATATCATTTCATATCATTTCATATCATTTCATATCATTTCATATCATTTCATATCATTTCATATCATTTCATGTCATTTCATGTCATTTCTTGTCGTTTCATGTTGTTTCATGTCATTTCATGTCATTTCATGCACAGCAATATCGCGCGCGCGCAAGCATGCTCACTCCCACAGCAACAGCTAATCGAACATATGGCACCACCCCCACCCACAAAAAAACACACCGGCAACAGCTGTTGATACGGTGCGCGCTCCGTTTGCCTTAGCGCGGTATCGATGTGAAAAAAAGGGAAGCAAAGGTTTGATTTATTTTTTGTTAATACTGTTATAAATCGGATTTTGGTCGGTTGTTATGATCATTGGTTGTGTAGAATTGATTGAAATAAAGTTTGTTAGAAAAAAAATAATTTAATTTAATTTATTACAATTTATTTTAATTTTATTAAAAACGAAATAATTTAATTTAATTTAATTTTATTTTATTCAATTTAATTTAATTGCACTTTATTTCAATTCATTTCATTCAATATCACGCGCCGCAATAACGCGCGCGCATAAATACGCACGCATGCAACCGCACGCAACAGCTGATCGAACATATGGCACAACCCCCACCCACAAAAAAAAACACCGGCAACAGCTGTTGGTACCGTGCGCGCTCCGTTTGCCTTAGCGCGGTATCGATGTGAAAAAAAGGAAAGCAAAGGTTTGATTTATTTTTTGTTAATACTGATATAAATCGGATTTTATTCGGCTGTTATGATCATTGATTGTGTAGAATTGATTGAAATAAAGTTTGTTAGAAATAAAATAATTTAATTTAATTTATTACAATTAATTTTCATTTTATTAAAAATGAAATAATTTAGATTAATTTAATAGAATTGAATGTAATTTAATTGCACTTTATGTCAATTCATTTCATTTCATTCAATACCACGCGCCGCAATAACGCGCGCGCATAAATACGCACGCATGCAACCGCACGCAACAGCTGATCGAACGTATGCCACCCACCCCCACCCACAAAAAAACAACACCGGCAACAGCTGTTGATACGGTGCGCGATCCGTTTGCCTTAGCGCAGTATCGATGTGAAAGAAAGGAAAGCAAAGGTTTGATTTATTTTTTGTTAATACTGATATAAATCGGATTTTATTCGGGTGTTATGATCATTGATTGTGTAGAATTGATTGAAATGAAGTTGAATAGAAAAAAAATAATTTAATTTAATTTATTATAATTTATTTTAATTTCCTTAAGAATGAAATAATTTAATTTAATTTAATAGAATTTAATTTAATTTAATTGCACTTTATGTCAATTCATTTCATTTAATTCAATACCACGCGCCGCAATAACGCGCGCGCATAAATACGCACGCATGCAACCGCACGCAACAGCTGATCGAACATATGGCACAACCCCCACCCACAAAAACACACACCGGCAACAGCTGTTGATACGGTGCGCGCTCCGTTTGCCTTAGCGCGGTATCGATGTGAAAGAAAGGGAAGCAAAGGTTTGATTTATTTTTTGTTAATAGTGATATAAATCGGATTTTGGTCGGCTGTTATGATCATTGATTGTGTAGAATTGATTGAAATGAAGTTGGATAGAAAAAAAATAATTTAATTTAATTTATTACAATTTATTTTAATTTTATTAAAAACGAAATAATTTAATTTAATTTAATTTTATTTTATTCAATTTAATTTAATTGCACTTTATTTCAATTCATTTCATTCAATATCACGCGCCGCAATAACGCGCGCGCATAAATACGCACGCATGCAACCGCACGCAACAGCTCATCGAACATATGGCACAACCCCCACCCACAAAAAAACACACCGGCAACAGCTGTTGATACGGTGCGCGCTCCGTTTGCCTTAGCGCGGTATCGACGTGAAAGAATGGGAAGCAAAGGTTTGATTTATTTTTTGTTAATAGTGATATAAATCGGATTTTGGTCGGCTGTTATGATCATTGATTGTGTAGAATTGATTGAAATAAAGTTTGTTAGAAAAAAATATTTTAATTTAATTTATTATAATTTATTTTCATTTTATTAAAAATGAAATAAATTAGTTTAATTTAATAGCATTTAATTTAATTTAATTGCACTTTATTTCAATTAATTTCATTTAATTCAATATCACGCGCCGCAATAACGCGCGCGCATAAATACGCACGCATACAACCGCACGCAACAGCTGATCGAACGTATGCCATCACAACGCGACACCGTCAAGGTCAACAGCTGTTGGTACCGTGCGCGATCCGTTTGCCTTAGCGCGGTATCGATGTGAAAAAAAGGGAAGCAAAGGTTTGATTTATTTTTTGTTAATACTGTTATAAATCGTATTTTGTCGGCTGTTATGATCATTGATTGTGTAGAATTGATTGAAATGAAGTTGGATAGAAAAAAAATAATTTAATTTAATTTATTACAATTTATTTTAATTTTATTAAAAATGAAACAATTTATTTTAATTTAATATAATTTAATTTAATTTAATTGAAGTATATTTCAATTCATTTCATTTAATTCAATATAACGCGCCGCAATAACGCGCGCGCATAAATACGCACGCATGCAACCGCACGCAACAGCTGATCGAACGTATGCCACCACAACGCGACACCGTCAACAGCTGTTGGTATCGTGCGCGCTCCGTTTGCCTTAGCGTGGTATCGATGTGAACCGTGCCGCGGTCGAGGTTGAAATGAGCTCGTCCAGGTGGGTTTCCCCCACGCTCGCGTTTTCTCCCGCGCACTAATTGGTCGAAGCGTTCCCATACCGAAGAGAGGGAATGGCAAATGTTGGCTGAATTGTAAATGGTATGTCTGAAATCGGATATCCGCTTTAATAGAAATTAATATTTATTTTATTTAAAATTAATTACACTAAATGAAATTAATTTCACTGCAATGCACATAAGTTAGGTTAAATAGAATGTATGAAGGTGGTTTGAAATTATTTAATGTGAAATGTTAATAAATGTATTCATTTATTTAATTAATTATTGGAATTATAGTGAAGTGTATTAAATTGCATAAAATGAAATAATTGTTTAAATTTATTTATTCAATGAAGTGTTATGAAAAGTGAAGAATGTAGTGTAATTTATATTGTTTTTTAATTTATTAAAAACCTAATGTAAACTTTTTTAATTACATTCAATGTAATGCAATGTAATTAAATTTCAATAAATTTAATTTAATTTAATTTAATTTATTTTAATTTATTTCAATTTATTTTAATTTACTTTAATTTAATTGAATTTAATTTAATGTAATTATACTTTTATTAAATTTAATTTTAATTTAATTTAATTGAATATAATTGAATTTATTTGAATTTAATTCAATTTATTTTATTTCAATTTAATTTAATTTAATTAAGTTTAATATAATTTAATTTAATTCCATAAGATTTCATTTCATGTCATTTCATGCACAGCAATATCGCGCGCTCGCGCATGCGCACTCGCACAGCAACAGCTGATCGATCGTATACCACCCCCACCGAAAATAGACAACACCGGCAACCGGCTCTTTTTTATCGTGCGCGCTCCTTCCCGCCTTAGCGCGGTATCGATGTGAACCGTACCACGGTCGAGGTTGAAATGAGCTCGTCCAGGTGGGTTTCCCCCACTCTCGCGCATGCGCACTCGCACAGCAACAGCTGATCGACCGTATACCACCCCCACCGAAAATAAACATCACCGGCAACCGTCTCTTTTCTATCGTGCGCGCTCCTTCCCGCCTTAGCGCGGTATCGATGTGAACCGTACCACGGTCGAGGTTGAAATGAGCTCGTCCAGGTGGGTTTCCCCCACTCTCGCGCATGCGCATGCGCACTCGCACAGCTGATCGATCGTATGCCCACCCCACCGAAAATAAACATCACCGGCAACCGTCTCTTTTTTATCGTGCGCGCTCCTTCCCGCGTTAGCGCGGTATCGATGTGAACCGTACCACGGTCGAGGTTGAAATGAGCTCGTCCAGGTGGGTTTCCCCCACTCTCGCACACGCGCTCGCGCGCTGGCTCAAGATTGGCCCGTTCCGCGGCGTACTAATACATGCTCATAAAAAGCGTCAAACCCGTTTCTCGCTTTGCGCGCAACGTGCACAAAGCGGAGAACGGGTTCGACACCACCGGCCCTCGTGTAGCGATAGGAAAACGTTTGCCGGTGTTTGTAAATATGCGTATTTTTTGCCGGATTTGAGCGTTCTGATTGGCTTGTAACGCTAGTATGGAAACGTAAACGCCCAGCGTGACGATTCGAGCGGGATGAAGCGATCTGAAACCCCAGGCGCGGGAACGGCTCATCCGAAAAGCGTTACATTAACGAAAATATATATTAAGACTAGCTTAAACTCCGGGCCCGGTAGATTACAGGGCTACGCACGATAAGGGGATGTAAGAAGATAGGGGATGTAAGAAGATAGGGGATGTGAGAAGATAGGGGATGTAAGAAGATAGGGGATGTAAGAAGATAGGGGATGTGAGAAGATAGGGGATGTAAGAAGATAGGGGATGTGAGAAGATACTTTGACTACAAACATCTCGTTTCTACTAACATTGACCAAAAACATCAACTTTGACTACAAACTTCGAGTTTCCACCAACTTTGACCAAAAACACCAACTTTGACCGAAATCGATGGTTTTGTAGCAACTTCGACTGTATTGAGTCATTTTCAACCAACATTGACCAAAATCATCAAAATTGACCAAAATCATCAACATTGACCAAAATCGATGGTTTTGTACCAACTTCGACTGTATTGTGTCATTGTTAACCAACTTTGACCAAAATCATCAACATTGACCAAAATCGATGGTTTTGTACCAACTTCGACTGTGTTGTGTCATTGTTAACCAACATTGATGAAAACCATCAATTTTGGCTACATACATCTAGTTTCTACCAACTTTGACCAAAACCATCAATTTTGACTACAAACATCTAGTTTCTACCAACATTGATGAAAACCATCAATTTTGACTACATACATCTAGTTTCTACCAACATTGATGAAAACCATCAATTTTAACTACATACATCTAGTTTCTACCAACGTTGATGAAAACCATCAATTTTGACTACAAACATCTAGTTTCTACCAACTTTGACCAAAACCATCAATTTTGACTACATACATCTAGTTTCTACCAACATTGACGAAAACCATCAATTACAACCAAAACTAACTAGTTTCTACCAACATTGATGAAAACCATCAATTTTGGCTACAAACATCTAGTTTCTACCAACTTTGGCTACAAACATCTAGTTTCTACTAACTTTGACCAAAAACATCAACTTTGGCTACAAACATCCATTTTCTACTAACTTTGACCAAAAACACCAACTTTGGCTACAAACATCCATTTTCTACTAACTTTGACCAAAAACACCAACTTTGGCTACAAACATCCATTTTCTACCAACTTTGACCAAAAACACCAACTTTGGTTACAAACATCTAGTTTCTACTAACTTTGACCAAAAACACCAACTTTGGCTACAAACATCTAGTTTCTACCAACTTTGACCAAAAACACCAACTTTGGCTACAAACATCCATTTTCTACTAACTTTGACCAAAAACACCAACTTTAGCTACATACATCTAGTTTCTACCAACTTTGACTAAAAACACCAACTTTAGCTACATACATCTAGTTTCTACCAACTTTGACCAAAAACACCAACTTTGGCTACAAACATCTAGTTTCTACCAACTTTGACCAAAAACACCAACTTTGGCTACAAACATCTAGTTTCTACCAACTTTGACCAAAAACACCAACTTTGGAAACAAACATCTAGTTTCTACCAACTTTGACCAAAAACACCAACTTTGGCTACAAACATCTAGTTTCTACCAACTTTGACCAAAAACACCAACTTTGGCTACAAACATCTAGTTTCTACTAACTTTGACCAAAAACACCAACTTTGGCTACAAACATCTAGTTTCTACCAACTTTGACCAAAAACACCAACTTTGGCTACAAACATCCATTTTCTACCAACTTTGACCAAAAACACCAACTTTGGCTACAAACATCCATTTTCTACTAACTTTGACCAAAAACACCAACCTTGGCTACAAACATCCATTTTCTACCAACTTTGACCAAAAACACCAACTTTGGCTACAATCATCTAGTTTCTACCAACTTTGACCAAAAACACCAACTTTGGCTACAAACATCCATTTTCTACCAACTTTGACCAAAAACACCAACTTTGGCTACAAACATCTAGTTTCTACCAACTTTGACCAAAAACACCAACTTTGGCTACAAACATCCATTTTCTACCAACTTTGACCAAAAACATCAACTTTGGCTACAAACATCCATTTTCTACCAACTTTGGCCAAAAACATCAACTTTGGCTACAAACATCCATTTTCTACCAACTTTGACCAAAAACACCAACTTTGGCTACAAACATCTAGTTTCTACCAACTTTGACCAAAAACACCAACTTTGGCTACAAACATCTTGTTTCTACCAACTTTGACCAAAAACACCAACTTTGGCTACAAACATCTAGTTTCTACCAACTTTGACCAAAAACACCAACTTTGGCTACAAACATCCATTTTCTACTAACTTTGACCAAAAACACCAACTTTGGCTACAAACATCTAGTTTCTACCAACTTTGACCAAAAACACCAACTTTGGCTACAAACATCCAATTTCTACCAACTTTGGCCAAAAACACCAACTTTGGAAAAAAACATCAACTTTGACTACAAACATCAACTTTGGCCAAAAACATCAACTTTGGCTACAAACATCTAGTTTCTACCAACTTTGACCAAAAACACCAACTTTGGCTACAAACATCTTGTTTCTACCAACTTTGACCAAAAACACCAACTTTGGCTACAAACATCTAGTTTCTACCAACTTTGACCAAAACACCAACTTTGGCTACAAACATCCATTTTCTACTAACTTTGGACCAAAAACACCAACTTTGGCTACAAACATCTAGTTTCTACCAACTTTGACCAAAAACACCAACTTTGGCTACAAACATCCATTTTCTACCAACTTTGACCAAAAACACCAACTTTGGCTACAAACATCTAGTTTCTACCAACTTTAACCAAAAACACCAACTTTGGCTACAAACATCTAGTTTCTACCAACATTGATGAAAATCATCAATTTTGACTACAAACATCTAGTTTTTACCAACATTGATGAAAACCATCAATTTTGACTACAAACATCTAGTTTCTACCAACATTGATGAAAACCATCAATTACAACCAAAACTAACTAGTTTCTACCAACATTGATGAAAACCATCAATTACAACCAAAACTAACTAGTTTCTACCAACATTGATGAAAACCATCAATTACAACCAAAACTAACTAGTTTCTACCAACATTGATGAAAACCATCAATTTTGACTACAAACATCCATTTTCTACTAACTTTGACCAAAAACACCAACTTTGGCTACAAACATCCATTTTCCTCCAACTTTGACCAAAAACACCAACTTTGGCTACAAACATCTAGTTTCTACCAACTTTGACCAAAAACACCAACTTTGGCTACAAACATCCATTTTCTACTAACTTTGACCAAAAACACCAACTTTGGCTACAAACATCTAGTTTCTACCAACTTTGACCAAAAACACCAACTTTGGCTACAAACATCTAGTTTCTACCAACTTTGACCAAAACACCAACTTTGGCTACAAACATCCATTTTCTACTAACTTTAACCAAAAACACCAACTTTGGCTACAAACATCTAGTTTCTACCAACTTTGACCAAAAACACCAACTTTGGCTACAAACATCCATTTTCTACCAACTTTGACCAAAAACACCAACTTTGGCTACAAACATCTAGTTTCTACCAACTTTAACCAAAAACACCAACTTTGGCTACAAACATCTAGTTTCTACCAACATTGATGAAAACCATCAATTTTGACTACAAACATCTAGTTTTTACCAACATTGATGAAAACCATCAATTTTGACTACAAACATCCATTTTCTACTAACTTTGACCAAAAACATCAACTTTGGCTACAAACATCCACTTTCTACCAACTTTGACCAAAAACACCAACTTTGGCTACAAACATCTAGTTTCTACCAACTTTGACCAAAAACACCAACTTTGGCTACAAACATTCGTTTTCTACCAACTTTGACCAAAAACACCAACTTTGGCTACAAACATCTAGTTTCTACCAACATTGATGAAAATCATCAATTTTGACTACAAACATCTAGTTTCTACCAACATTGATGAAAACCATCAATTACAACCAAAACTAACTAGTTTCTACCAACATTGATGAAAACCACCCACTACAACCAAAACTAACTAGTTTCTACCAACATTGATGAAAACCATCAATTTTGACTACAAACATCTAGTTTCTACCAACATTGATGAAAATCATCAATTTTGACTACAAACATCTAGTTTCTACCAACATTGATGAAAACCATCAATTTTGACTACAAACATCCATTTTTTACTAACTTTGACCAAAAACACCAACTTTGGCTACAAACATCCACTTTCTACCAACTTTGACCAAAAACACCAACTTTGGCTACAAACATCTAGTTTCTACCAACTTTGACCAAAAACACCAACTTTGGCTACAAACATCTAGTTTCTACCAACTTTGACCAAAAACATCAACTTTGGCTACAAACATCCATTTTCTACCAACTTTGACCAAAAACACCAACTTTGGCTACAAACATCTAGTTTCTACCAACTTTGACCAAAAACACCAACTTTGGCTACAAACATCTAGTTTCTACCAACTTTGACCAAAAACACCAACTTTGGCTACAAACATCTAGTTTCTACCAACTTTGACCAAAAACATCAACTTTGGCTACAAACATCCATTTTCTACCAACTTTGACCAAAAACATCAACTTTGGCTACAAACATTCATTTTCTACCAACTTTGACCAAAAACACCAACTTTGGCTACAAACATCTAGTTTCTACCAACTTTGACCAAAAACACCAACTTTGGCTACAAACATCTAGTTTCTACCAACTTTGACCAAAAACACCAACTTTGGCTACAAACATCTAGTTTCTACCAACTTTGACCAAAAACACCAACTTTGGCTACAAACATCCATTTTCTACTAACTTTGACCAAAAACACCAACTTTGGCTACAAACATCTAGTTTCTACCAACTTTGACCAAAAACACCAACTTTGGCTACAAACATTCGTTTTCTACCAACTTTGACCAAAAACACCAACTTTGGCTACAAACATCCATTTTCTACTAACTTTGACCAAAACCATCAATTTTGACTACAAACATCTAGTTTCTACCAACTTTGACCAAAAACACCAACTTTGGCTACAAACATCTAGTTTCTACCAACTTTGACCAAAAACACCAACTTTGGCTACAAACATCTAGTTTCTACCAACTTTGACCAAAAACACCAACTTTGGCTACAAACATTCGTTTTCTACCAACTTTGACCAAAAACACCAACTTTGGCTACAAACATCCATTTTCTACTAACTTTGACCAAAACCATCAATTTTGACTACAAACATCTAGTTTCTACCAACTTTGACCAAAAACACCAACTTTGGCTACAAACATCTAGTTTCTACCAACTTTGACCAAAAACACCAACTTTGGCTACAAACATCTAGTTTCTACCAACTTTGACCAAAAACACCAACTTTGGCTACAAACATCCATTTTCTACTAACTTTGACCAAAAACACCAACTTTGGCTACAAACATCTAGTTTCTACCAACTTTGACCAAAAACACCAACTTTGGCTACAAACATCCATTTTCTACTAACTTTGACCAACAACACCAACTTTGGCTACAAACATCTAGTTTCTACCAACTTTGACCAAAAACACCAACTTTGGCTACAAATATCTAGTTTCTACCAACTTTGACCAAAAACACCAACTTTGGCTACAAACATCTAGTTTCTACTAACTTTGACCAAAAACACCAACTTTGGCTACAAACATCTAGTTTCTACCAACTTTGACCAAAAACACCAACTTTGGCTACAAACATCTTGTTTCTACCAACTTTGACCAAAAACACCAACTTTGGCTACAAACATCTAGTTTCTACCAACTTTGACCAAAAACACCAACTTTGACAAACATCTAGTTTCTACCAACTTTGACCAAAAACATAAACTTTGGCTACAAACATCCATTTTCTACCAACTTTGACCAAAAACACCAACTTTGGCTACAAACATCTAGTTTCTACCAACTTTGACCAAAAACACCAACTTTGGCTACAAACATCCATTTTCTACTAACTTTGACCAAAAACACCAACTTTGGCTACAATCATCTAGTTTCTACCAACTTTGACCAAAAACACCAACTTTGGCTACAAACATCCATTTTCTACCAACTTTGACCAAAAACACCAACTTTGGCTACAAACATCTAGTTTCTACCAACTTTAACCAAAAACACCAACTTTGGCTACAAACATCTAGTTTCTACCAACTTTGACCAAAAACACCAACTTTGGCTACAAACATCTAGTTTCTACCAACTTTGACCAAAAACACCAACTTTGGCTACAAACATCCATTTTCTACCAACTTTGACCAAAAACACCAACTTTGGCTACAAACATCCATTTTCTACTAACTTTGACCAAAAACACCAACTTTGGCTACAAACATCTAGTTTCTACCAACTTTGACCAAAAACACCAACTTTGGCTACAAACATCCATTTTCTACCAACTTTGACCAAAAACACCAACTTTGGCTACAAACATCTAGTTTCTACCAACTTTAACCAAAAACACCAACTTTGGCTACAAACATCTAGTTTCTACCAACTTTGACCAAAAACACCAACTTTGGCTATAAACATCTAGTTTCTACCAACTTTGACCAAAAACACCAACTTTGGCTACAAACATCCATTTTCTACTAACTTTGACCAAAAACACCAACTTTGGCTACAAACATCTAGTTTCTACCAACTTTGACCAAAAACACCAACTTTGGCTACAAACATCTTGTTTCTACCAACTTTGACCAAAAACACCAACTTTGGCTACAAACATCTAGTTTCTACCAACTTTGACCAAAAACACCAACTTTGACAAACATCTAGTTTCTACCAACTTTGACCAAAAACACCAACTTTGGCTACAAACATCCATTTTCTACCAACTTTGACCAAAAACACCAACTTTGGCTACAAACATCCATTTTCTACCAACTTTGACCAAAAACACCAACTTTGGCTACAAACATCTAGTTTCTACCAACTTTGACCAAAAACACCAACTTTGGCTACAAACATCCATTTTCTACTAACTTTGACCAAAAACACCAACTTTGGCTACAATCATCTAGTTTCTACCAACTTTGACCAAAAACACCAACTTTGGCTACAAACATCCATTTTCTACCAACTTTGACCAAAAACACCAACTTTGGCTACAAACATCTAGTTTCTACCAACTTTAACCAAAAACACCAACTTTGGCTACAAACATCTAGTTTCTACCAACTTTGACCAAAAACACCAACTTTGGCTATAAACATCTAGTTTCTACCAACTTTGACCAAAAACACCAACTTTGGCTACAAACATCCATTTTCTACCAACTTTGACCAAAAACACCAACTTTGGCTACAAACATCCATTTTCTACTAACTTTGACCAAAAACACCAACTTTGGCTACAAACATCCATTTTCTACCAACTTTGACCAAAAACACCAACTTTGGCTACAAATATCCATTTTCTACTAACTTTGACCAAAAACACCAACTTTGGCTACAAACATCTTGTTTCTACCAACTTTGACCAAAAACACCAACTTTGGCTACAAACATCTAGTTTCTACCAACTTTGACCAAAAACACCAACTTTGGCTACAAACATCCATTTTCTACTAACTTTGACCAACAACACCAACTTTGGCTACAAACATCTAGTTTCTACCAACTTTGACCAAAAACACCAACTTTGGCTACAAATATCTAGTTTCTACCAACTTTGACCAAAAACACCAACTTTGGCTACAAACATCCATTTTCTACTAACTTTGACCAAAAACACCAACTTTGGCTACAAACATCTAGTTTCTACCAACTTTGACCAAAAACACCAACTTTGGCTACAAACATCTTGTTTCTACCAACTTTGACCAAAAACACCAACTTTGGCTACAAACATCTAGTTTCTACCAACTTTGACCAAAAACACCAACTTTGACAAACATCTAGTTTCTACCAACTTTGACCAAAAACACCAACTTTGGCTATAAACATCCATTTTCTACCAACTTTGACCAAAAACATAAACTTTGGCTACAAACATCCATTTTCTACCAACTTTGACCAAAAACACCAACTTTGGCTACAAACATCTAGTTTCTACCAACTTTGACCAAAAACACCAACTTTGGCTACAAACATCCATTTTCTACTAACTTTGACCAAAAACACCAACTTTGGCTACAATCATCTAGTTTCTACCAACTTTGACCAAAAACACCAACTTTGGCTACAAACATCCATTTTCTACCAACTTTGACCAAAAACACCAACTTTGGCTACAAACATCTAGTTTCTACCAACTTTAACCAAAAACACCAACTTTGGCTACAAACATCTAGTTTCTACCAACTTTGACCAAAAACACCAACTTTGGCTACAAACATCTAGTTTCTACCAACTTTGACCAAAAACACCAACTTTGGCTACAAACATCCATTTTCTACTAACTTTGACCAAAAACACCAACTTTGGCTACAAACATCTAGTTTCTACCAACTTTGACCAAAAACACCAACTTTGGCTACAAACATCTTGTTTCTACCAACTTTGACCAAAAACACCAACTTTGGCTACAAACATCTAGTTTCTACCAACTTTGACCAAAAACACCAACTTTGACAAACATCTAGTTTCTACCAACTTTGACCAAAAACACCAACTTTGGCTATAAACATCCATTTTCTACCAACTTTGACCAAAATCATCAACTTTGGCTACAAACATCCATTTTCTACCAACTTTGACCAAAAACACCAACTTTGGCTACAAACATCTAGTTTCTACCAACTTTGACCAAAAACACCAACTTTGGCTACAAACATCCATTTTCTACTAACTTTGACCAAAAACACCAACTTTGGCTACAATCATCTAGTTTCTACCAACTTTGACCAAAAACACCAACTTTGGCTACAAACATCCATTTTCTACCAACTTTGACCAAAAACACCAACTTTGGCTACAAACATCTAGTTTCTACCAACTTTAACCAAAAACACCAACTTTGGCTACAAACATCTAGTTTCTACCAACTTTGACCAAAAACACCAACTTTGGCTACAAACATCTAGTTTCTACCAACTTTGACCAAAAACACCAACTTTGGCTACAAACATCCATTTTCTACCAACTTTGACCAAAAACACCAACTTTGGCTACAAACATCCATTTTCTACTAACTTTGACCAAAAACACCAACTTTGGCTACAAACATCCATTTTCTACCAACTTTGACCAAAAACACCAACTTTGGCTACAAACATCCATTTTCTACTAACTTTGACCAAAAACACCAACTTTGGCTACAAACATCTTGTTTCTACCAACTTTGACCAAAAACACCAACTTTGGCTACAAACATCTAGTTTCTACCAACTTTGACCAAAAACACCAACTTTGGCTACAAACATCCATTTTCTACTAACTTTGACCAAAAACACCAACTTTGGCTACAAACATCCATTTTCTACTAACTTTGACCAAAAACACCAACTTTGGCTACAAACATCTAGTTTCTACCAACTTTGACCAAAAACACCAACTTTGGCTACAAACATCCATTTTCTACTAACTTTGACCAACAACACCAACTTTGGCTACAAACATCTAGTTTCTACCAACTTTGACCAAAAACACCAACTTTGGCTACAAATATCTAGTTTCTACCAACTTTAACCAAAAACACCAACTTTGGCTACAAACATCTAGTTTCTACCAACTTTGACCAAAAACACCAACTTTGGCTACAAACATCTAGTTTCTACCAACTTTGACCAAAAACACCAACTTTGGCTATAAACATCTAGTTTCTACCAACTTTGACCAAAAACACCAACTTTGGCTACAAACATCCATTTTCTACCAACTTTGACCAAAAACACCAACTTTGGCTACAAACATCCATTTTCTACTAACTTTGACCAAAAACACCAACTTTGGCTACAAACATCCATTTTCTACCAACTTTGACCAAAAACACCAACTTTGGCTACAAACATCCATTTTCTACTAACTTTGACCAAAAACACCAACTTTGGCTACAAACATCTTGTTTCTACCAACTTTGACCAAAAACACCAACTTTGGCTACAAACATCTAGTTTCTACCAACTTTGACCAAAAACACCAACTTTGGCTACAAATATCCATTTTCTACTAACTTTGACCAAAAACACCAACTTTGGCTACAAACATCCATTTTCTACTAACTTTGACCAAAAACACCAACTTTGGCTACAAACATCTAGTTTCTACCAACTTTGACCAAAAACACCAACTTTGGCTACAAACATCCATTTTCTACTAACTTTGACCAACAACACCAACTTTGGCTACAAACATCTAGTTTCTACCAACTTTGACCAAAAACACCAACTTTGGCTACAAATATCTAGTTTCTACCAACTTTAACCAAAAACACCAACTTTGGCTACAAACATCTAGTTTCTACCAACTTTAACCAAAAACACCAATTTTGGCTACAAACATCCATTTTCTACCAACTTTGACCAAAAACACCAACTTTGGCTACAAACATCCATTTTCTACTAACTTTGACCAAAAACACCAACTTTGGCTACAAACATCTAGTTTCTACCAACTTTAACCAAAAACACCAATTTTGGCTACAAACATCCATTTTCTACCAACTTTGACCAAAAACACCAACTTTGGCTACAAATATCCATTTTCTACTAACTTTGACCAAAAACACCAACTTTGGCTACAAACATCTTGTTTCTACCAACTTTGACCAAAAACACCAACTTTGGCTACAAACATCTAGTTTCTACCAACTTTAACCAAAAACACCAACTTTGGCTACAAACATCTAGTTTCTACTAACTTTGACCAAAAACACCAACTTTGGCTACAAACATCCATTTTCTACCAACTTTGACCAAAAACACCAACTTTGGCTACAAATATCCATTTTCTACTAACTTTGACCAAAAACACCAACTTTGGCTACAAACATCTTGTTTCTACCAACTTTGACCAAAAACACCAACTTTGGCTACAAACATCTAGTTTCTACCAACTTTAACCAAAAACACCAACTTTGGCTATAAACATCTAGTTTCTACCAACTTTGACCAAAAACACCAACTTTGGCTACAAACATCCATTTTCTACCAACTTTGACCAAAAACACCAACTTTGGCTACAAACATCCATTTTCTACTAACTTTGACCAAAAACACCAACTTTGGCTACAAACATCCATTTTCTACCAACTTTGACCAAAAACACCAACTTTGGCTACAAACATCCATTTTCTACTAACTTTGACCAAAAACACCAACTTTGGCTACAAACATCTAGTTTCTACCAACTTTGACCAAAAACACCAACTTTGGCTACAAACATCTAGTTTCTACCAACTTTAACCAAAAACACCAACTTTGGCTACAAACATCTAGTTTCTACCAACTTTAACCAAAAACACCAACTTTGGCTACAAACATCCATTTTCTACCAACTTTGACCAAAAACACCAACTTTGGCTACAAACATCCATTTTCTACTAACTTTGACCAAAAACACCAACTTTGGCTACAAACATCTAGTTTCTACCAACTTTAACCAAAAACACCAACTTTGGCTACAAACATCTAGTTTCTACCAACTTTGACCAAAAACACCAACTTTGGCTACAAACATCCATTTTCTACTAACTTTGACCAAAAACACCAACTTTGGCTACAAACATCCATTTTCTACCAACTTTAACCAAAAACACCAACTTTGGCTACAAACATCCATTTTCTACCAACTTTGACCAAAAACACCAACTTTGGCTACAAACATCCATTTTCTACTAACTTTGACCAAAAACACCAACTTTGGCTACAAACATCCATTTTCTACCAACTTTGACCAAAAACACCAACTTTGGCTACAAACATCCATTTTCTACTAACTTTGACCAAAAACACCAACTTTGGCTACAAACATCTAGTTTCTACCAACTTTGACCAAAAACACCAACTTTGGCTACAAACATCTAGTTTCTACCAACTTTGACCAAAAACACCAACTTTGGCTACAAACATCCATTTTCTACTAACTTTGACCAAAAACACCAACTTTGGCTACAAACATCCATTTTCTACCAACTTTAACCAAAATCATCAACTTTGGCTACAAACATCCATTTTCTACCAACTTTGACCAAAAACACCAACTTTGGCTACAAATATCCATTTTCTACTAACTTTGACCAAAAACACCAACTTTGGCTACAAACATCTTGTTTCTACCAACTTTGACCAAAAACACCAACTTTGGCTACAAACATCTAGTTTCTACCAACTTTAACCAAAAACACCAACTTTGGCTACAAACATCTAGTTTCTACTAACTTTGACCAAAAACACCAACTTTGGCTACAAACATCCATTTTCTACCAACTTTGACCAAAAACACCAACTTTGGCTACAAACATCCATTTTCTACTAACTTTGACCAAAAACACCAACTTTGGCTACAAACATCCATTTTCTACCAACTTTGACCAAAAACACCAACTTTGGCTACAAACATCCATTTTCTACTAACTTTGACCAAAAACACCAACTTTGGCTACAAACATCTTGTTTCTACCAACTTTGACCAAAAACACCAACTTTGGCTACAAACATCTAGTTTCTACCAACTTTAACCAAAAACACCAACTTTGGCTACAAACATCTAGTTTCTACCAACTTTAACCAAAAACACCAACTTTGGCTACAAACATCCATTTTCTACCAACTTTGACCAAAAACACCAACTTTGGCTACAAATATCCATTTTCTACTAACTTTGACCAAAAACACCAACTTTGGCTACAAACATCTTTTTTCTACCAACTTTGACCAAAAACACCAACTTTGGCTACAAACATCTAGTTTCTACCAACTTTAACCAAAAACACCAACTTTGGCTATAAACATCTAGTTTCTACCAACTTTGACCAAAAACACCAACTTTGGCTACAAACATCCATTTTCTACCAACTTTGACCAAAAACACCAACTTTGGCTACAAACATCCATTTTCTACTAACTTTGACCAAAAACACCAACTTTGGCTACAAACATCCATTTTCTACCAACTTTGACCAAAAACACCAACTTTGGCTACAAACATCCATTTTCTACTAACTTTGACCAAAAACACCAACTTTGGCTACAAACATCTTGTTTCTACCAACTTTGACCAAAAACACCAACTTTGGCTACAAACATCTAGTTTCTACCAACTTTAACCAAAAACACCAACTTTGGCTACAAACATCTAGTTTCTACCAACTTTAACCAAAAACACCAACTTTGGCTACAAACATCCATTTTCTACCAACTTTGACCAAAAACACCAACTTTGGCTACAAACATCCATTTTCTACTAACTTTGACCAAAAACACCAACTTTGGCTACAAACATCTAGTTTCTACCAACTTTAACCAAAAACACCAACTTTGGCTACAAACATCCATTTTCTACCAACTTTGACCAAAAACACCAACTTTGGCTACAAACATCCATTTTCTACTAACTTTGACCAAAAACACCAACTTTGGCTACAAACATCTAGTTTCTACTAACATTGACCAAAACCATCAACTTTGGTCACAAACATCTAGTTTCTACTAACTTTGACCAAAACCATCAGCTACATCCGCGTATGTAGAATGTGTGCGAGAATGTGTGCGATGCTATTGGCCGCAAACAATGTTCCTCTCTGTTTGCCACAACATTTTTTACTATTTCCAATGTTTTTACCTGCATTGAAACAGGTGGTTGAAAATGTTATGCACAGGTATTTTTATATCCGAAAAATAATCTGTTCAGTGCCCTTCTTCAAAAGAACGAATTGATGGACAAATTGAAATACATCTGAGCACATCGACGTAAAACAACTTATGGTAGCTAATGAACGGATCTATCCAAATCTCTGTTACAATTGAAGATCCATTGGAAACTGACCGAGTTATGGCAGGTGACAGAAAAAGCTTAGGTCGCGAATAACTTTTTTGTCCGACATCGGAGCACATGGTCGTGTAAGACTTTTAGCTTGCATTCATTGAGATCTATCCAAATCACAAAGAAAATCCAAAATCGGTTGATAAATGACTGAGATATGGGCAAAAAAGAGAAGTTGAAATGCGAACCGCGAGAAATCAGCCTGAAGGTAGGCAATTCGTATAAGCCATTCAATGAATTAGAAGTTACTTTTTCGAATAACATTTGACACGGACAACTTAGCACATCGGCGTAGAATAACTTTTGGTAGCTTATGAGAAGATCTATCCATATCTGTGTTACAATTGAAGATCCATTGGAAACTGACCGAGTTATGGCAGGTGACAGAAAAAGCTTAGGTCGCGAATAACTTTTTTGTCCGACATCGGAGCACATAACCGTGTACACTTTTAGCTTGCATTCATTGAGATCTATCCAAATCACAAAAAAAATCCAAAATCGGTTGATAAATGACTGAGATATGGGCAAAAAAGAGAAGTTGAAATGCGAACCGCGAGAAAACAGCCTGAAGGTAGCCAATTCGTATAAGCCATTCAATGAATTAGAAGTTACTTTTTCGAATAACTTTTTCCACAGACATCTTAGCACATCGACGTAGAACAACTTATGGTAGCTAATGAGCAGATCTATCCAAATCTGTGTTACAATTGAAGGTCCATTGGAAACTGACCGAGTTATAAGCATCCAAAGTGGCAAAATAAGAAATTTTTGTTTGAAAAACCGACAAAATTTTAAGTCTTTGTATCTCGAATAACATTTGGCACAGACAACTTAGCACATCGGCGTAGAATAACTTTTGGTAGCTTATGAAAAGATCTATCCATATCTGTGTTACAATTGAAGATCCATTGGAAACTGACCGAGTTATAAGCATCCAAAGTGGCAAAATGAGAAATTTTTTTTGGAAAAACCGAGAAAATTTTAAGTCTTTGTATCTCGAAAAACATTTGACACACACAACTTAGCGCATCGGCGTAGAATAACTTTTTGTAGCTTATGAGAAGATCTATCCATATCTGTGTTACAATTGAAGATCCATTGGAAACTTACCGAGTTATAAGCATCCAAAGTGGCAAAATGAGAATTTTTTTTTGGAAAAACCGAGAAAATTTTAAGTCTTTGTATCTCGAATAACATTTGACACAGACAACTTAGCACATCGGCATAGAATAACTTTTGGTAGCTTATGAGAAGATCTATCCATATCTGTGTTACAATTGAAGATCAATTGGAAACTGACCGAGTTATAAGCATCCAAAGTGACAAAATGAGTATTCACGAAAGCGCCAGGCGCACTTGGTCGGGTTTTTGGTCCAACTTGCACCATTTTTGGCCCGTATTTGCCCCATAGCTCCGCCGGTATCCAAGATATCGCCACACTTTCTTCTGGTCATGGCTAGATGGCACTTGTGGCTAGATTTCTTCCATGCACCACTAATCGCTACCATGTCTGTGGCCGGAGCTATTCGACGAACAACCATCGCATTTACCTAGGTACTTTTTCGGGTTTTTGGTCTAACTTGCACCATTTTTGGCCCGTATTTGCCCCATAGCTCCGCCGGTATCCAATATATCGCCACACTTTTTTCTGGCCATGGCTAGACGGCACTTGTGGCTAGATTTCTTCCATACATCACTAATCGCTACCATGTCTGTGGCCGGAGCTATTCGACGAACAACCATCGCATTTACCTAGGTACTTTTTCGGGTTTTTGGTCTAACTTGCACCATTTTTGGCCCGTATTTGCCCCATAGCTCCGCCGGTATCCAAGATATCGCCACACTTTCTTCTGGCCATAGCTAGATGGCACTTGTGGCTAGATTTCTTCCATGCACCACTAATCGCTACCATGTCTGTGGCCGGAGCTATTCACGAAAGCGCCTCGCGCACTTGGTCGGGATTTTGGTCCAACTTGCACCATTTTTGGCCCGTATTTGCCCCATAGCTCCGCCGGTATCCAAGATATCGCCACACTTTCTTCTGGTCATGGCTAGATGGCACTTGTGGCTAGATTTCTTCCATGCACCACTAATCGCTACCATGTCTGTGGCCGGAGCTATTCGACGAACAACCATCGCATTTACCTAGGTACTTTCTCGGGTTTTTGGTCCAACTTGCACCATTTTTGGCCCGTATTTGCCCCATAGCTCCGCCGGTATCCAATATATCGCCACACTTTTTTCTGGCCATGGCTAGACGGCACTTGTGGCTAGATTTCTTCCATACATCACTAATCGCTACCATGTCTGTGGCCGGAGCTATTCGACGAACAACCATCGCATTTACCTAGGTACTTTTTCGGGTTTTTGGTCTAACTTGCACCATTTTTGGCCCGTATTTGCCCCATAGCTCCGCCGGTATCCAAGATATCGCCACACTTTCTTCTGGCCATGGCTAGATGGCACTTGTGGCTAGATTTCTTCCATGCACTACTAATCGCTACCATGTCTGTGGCCGGAGCTATTCACGAAAGCGCCTCGCGCATTTGGTCGGGTTTTTGGTCCAACTTGCACCATTTTTGGCCCGTATTTGCCCCATAGCTCCGCCGGTATCCAAGATATCGCCACACTTTCTTCTGGTCATGGCTAGATGGCACTTGTGGCTAGATTTCTTCCATGCACCACTAATCGCTACCATGTCTGTGGCCGGAGCTATTCGACGAACAACCATCGCATTTACCTAGGTACTTTTTCGGGTTTTTGGTCTAACTTGCACCATTTTTGGCCCGTATTTGCCCCATAGCTCCGCCGGTATCCAATATATCGCCACACTTTCTTCTGGCCATGGCTAGACGGCACTTGTGGCTAGATTTCTTCCATACATCACTAATCGCTACCATGTCTGTGGCCGGAGCTATTCGACGAACAACCATCGCATTTACCTAGGTACTTTTTCGGGTTTTTGGTCTAACTTGCACCATTTTTGGCCCGTATTTGCCCCATAGCTCCGCCGGTATCCAAGATATCGCCACACTTTCTTCTGGCCATGGCTAGATGGCACTTGTGGCTAGATTTCTTCCATGCACCACTAATCGCTACCATGTCTGTGGCCGGAGCTATTCACGAAAGCGCCTCGCGCACTTGGTCGGGTTTTTGGTCCAACTTGCACCAATTTTGGCCCGTATTTGCCCCATAGCTCCGCCGGTATCCAAGATATCGCCACACTTTCTTCTGGCCATGGCTAGATGGCACTTGTGGCTAGATTTCTTCCAAGCACCACTAATCGCTACCATGTCTGTGGCCGGAGCTATTCGACGAACAACCATCGCATTTACCTAGGTACTTTTTCGGGTTTTTGGTCTAACTTGCACCATTTTTGGCCCGTATTTGCCCCATAGCTCCGCCGGTATCCAAGATATCGCCACACTTTTTTCTGGCCATGGCTAGACGGCACTTGTGGCTAGATTTCTTCCATACATCACTAATCGCTACCATGTCTGTGGCCGGAGCTATTCACGAAAGCGCCTCGCGCACTTGGTCGGGTTTTTGGTCCAACTTGCACCATTTTTGGCCCGTATTTGCCCCATAGCTCCGCCGGTATCCAAGATATCGCCACACTTTCTTCTGGTCATGGCTAGATGGCACTTGTGGCTAGATTTCTTCCATGCACCACTAATCGCTACCATGTCTGTGGCCGGAGCTATTCGACGAACAACCATCGCATTTACCTAGGTACTTTTTCGGGTTTTTGGTCTAACTTGCACCATTTTTGGCCCGTATTTGCCCCATAGCTCCGCCGGTATCCAAGATATCGCCACACTTTTTTCTGTCCATGGCTAGACGGCACTTGTGGCTAGATTTCTTCCATACATCACTAATCGCTACCATGTCTGTGGCCGGAGCTATTCACGAAAGCGCCTCGCGCACTTGGTCGGGTTTTTGGTCCAACTTGCACCATTTTTGGCCCGTATTTGCCCCATAGCTCCGCCGGTATCCAAGATATCGCCACACTTTCTTCTGGTCATGGCTAGATGGCACTTGTGGCTAGATTTCTTCCATGCACCACTAATCGCTACCATGTCTGTGGCCGGAGCTATTCGACGAACAACCATCGCATTTACCTAGGTACTTTTTCGGGTTTTTGGTCTAACTTGCACCATTTTTGGCCCGTATTTGCCCCATAGCTCCGCCGGTATCCAATATATCGCCACACTTTTTTCTGGCCATGGCTAGACGGCACTTGTGGCTAGATTTCTTCCATACATCACTAATCGCTACCATGTCTGTGGCCGGAGCTATTCGACGAACAACCATCGCATTTACCTAGGTACTTTTTCGGGTTTTTGGTCTAACTTGCACCATTTTTGGCCCGTATTTGCCCCATAGCTCCGCCGGTATCCAAGATATCGCCACACTTTCTTCTGGCCATGGCTAGATGGCACTTGTGGCTAGATTTCTTCCATGCACCACTAATCGCTACCATGTCTGTGGCCGGAGCTATTCACGAAAGCGCCTCGCGCACTTGGTCGGGTTTTTGGTCCAACTTGCACCAATTTTGGCCCGTATTTGCCCCATAGCTCCGCCGGTATCCAAGATATCGCCACACTTTCTTCTGGCCATGGCTAGATGGCACTTGTGGCTAGATTTCTTCCAAGCACCACTAATCGCTACCATGTCTGTGGCCGGAGCTATTCGACGAACAACCATCGCATTTACCTAGGTACTTTTTCGGGTTTTTGGTCTAACTTGCACCATTTTTGGCCCGTATTTGCCCCATAGCTCCGCCGGTATCCAAGATATCGCCACACTTTTTTCTGTCCATGGCTAGACGGCACTTGTGGCTAGATTTCTTCCATACATCACTAATCGCTACCATGTCTGTGGCCGGAGCTATTCACGAAAGCGCCTCGCGCACTTGGTCGGGTTTTTGGTCCAACTTGCACCATTTTTGGCCCGTATTTGCCCCATAGCTCCGCCGGTATCCAAGATATCGCCACACTTTCTTCTGGCCATGGCTAGATGGCACTTGTGGCTAGATTTCTTCCATGCACCACTAATCGCTACCATGTCTGTGGCCGGAGCTATTCGACGAACAACCATCGCATTTACCTAGGTACTTTTTCGGGTTTTTGGTCCAACTTGCACCATTTTTAGCTTATAAGCTTATGAGAAGATCTATCCATATCTGTGTTACAATTGAAGATCCATTGGAAACTGACCGAGTTATAAGCATGCAAAGTGGCAAAATGAGAAATTTTTTTTTTTTGAAAAACCGAGAAAATTTCAAGTCTTTGTATCTCGAATAACATTTGACACAGACAACTTAGCACATCGGCGTAGAATAACTTTTGGTAGTTTATAAGCAGATCTATCCATATCTGTTTTACAATTGAAGATCCATTGGAAACTGACCGAGTTATAAGCATGCAAGTGACAAAATGAGGATTTTTTTGTAAAAATCGAGAAAATCTTTTATAAAAGAAAAAATAAGAATCGAGAAAATAAGATTTTAAAAACATTAAATGTACTGGAAAGAAGTTTTCATTCCTACCGACAACAATTAAAGCGCAGCGGAATATAATTCGTTTATTTCTTTCATCACATTGCTTACATTTGGACCCAATCGGCTCAATCGTCCTTCACTTGCTTGGTATGTGATAATATGTGTAATTATCATGCACATTAACGATATCGTACACCGGAACGTTCCGGTGTAAAATACAATTCAATTTTAATGCCATGCGGAAAAAGTGCCGAACTTGTCCGCTACACCTAATGAAAGCTTTATATTGTACCCAGACGAAAGCTTTACATCAAAAGCTCTGTGATGCGAGAGCTTTTCCATATGCATTGGAACCATTTGGAAAGCTTTACCGCCATTTGCATTGGGTGTGTAGTAAAAGTGATGTCAGTAAAAATGTCATCGCAGATTCATAACGTAATAATGTCGAATTATGCTTATATTTTCGGCTCAACTGTCATTTATTGGGTTTGTTGACAATAATATATGCAATTGTGTGTGCACATAAATTTTTTTACCCATACGCGGAACCTTCCGGCGTAAATTGCAATTCAATTTAAGCCAATGTTTTAAATTGCATTTTGATTTCATCTTCATTACAGTATTCTACTTATTATGTGTGGAAGTGTGTGATACAATTAAATATACATTTAACAAATCGTGAAGTTTTCTGCAAGAATATGTGCAAAACTGTTTGTAATGGCAACCGTTCAAAATATGGGCGTGCGGTTTTTTTTTATTTAATTACATTAAATTGTATTTTATCAAATGAGTCCATTCAGGTGTTCCACCACTCTCTGTTGCTCTCTCGCACTGATTGATCGAATCGTTCCCATGCGAAAGAATGGGAAGAAAAAATTTGATTTATTTTTTGTTAGTACTGTTTTAAATCGGATTTTGGTCGGCTGTTATAATCATTGATTGTGGAGAATTGGTTGAAATAAAGTTTGACAGAAAAGAAATAATTTAATTTAATTTATTATAATTTAATTTATGATAAATTAATTTATTTTATTTTAATTTAATTTAATTTAATTCCATAACATTTCATTTCATTTCATATCATTTCATATCATTTCATATCATTTCATATCATTTCATATCATTTCATATCATTTCATATCATTTCATATCATTTCATATCATTTCATATCATTTCATATCATTTCATATCATTTCATATAATTTCATATCATTTCATGTCATTTCATGTCATTTCATGTCGTTTCATGTCATTTCATGTCATTTCATGCACAGCAATATCGCGCGCGCGCAAGCATGCTCACTCCCACAGCAACAGCTAATCGAACATATGGCACCACCCCCACCCACAAAAAACCACACCGGCAACAGCTGTTGATACGGTGCGCGCTCCGTTTGCCTTAGCGCGGTATCGATGTGAAAAAAAGGGAAGCAAAGGTTTGATTTATTTTTTGTTAATACTGTTATAAATCGGATTTTGGTCGGTTGTTATGATCATTGGTTGTGTAGAATTGATTGAAATAAAGTTTGTTAGAAATAAAATAATTTAATTTAATTTATTACAATTAATTTTCATTTTATTAAAAATGAAATAATTTAGATTAATTTAATAGAATTGAATGTAATTTAATTGCACTTTATGTCAATTCATTTCATTTCATTCAATACCACGCGCCGCAATAACGCGCGCGCATAAATACGCACGCATGCAACCGCACGCAACAGCTGATCGAACGTATGCCACCCACCCCCACCCACAAAAAAACAACACCGGCAACAGCTGTTGATACGGTGCGCGATCCGTTTGCCTTAGCGCAGTATCGATGTGAAAGAAAGGAAAGCAAAGGTTTGATTTATTTTTTGTTAATACTGATATAAATCGGATTTTATTCGGGTGTTATGATCATTGATTGTGTAGAATTGATTGAAATGAAGTTGAATAGAAAAAAAATAATTTAATTTAATTTATTATAATTTATTTTAATTTCCTTAAGAATGAAATAATTTAATTTAATTTAATAGAATTTAATTTAATTTAATTGCCCTTTATTTCTATTCATTTCATTTAATTCAATATCACGCGCCGCAATAACGCGCGCGCATAAATACGCACGCATGCAACCGCACGCAACAGCTGATCGAACGTATGGCACAACCCCCACCCACAAAAACACACACCGGCAACAGCTGTTGATACGGTGCGCGCTCCGTTTGCCTTAGCGCGGTATCGATGTGAAAGAAAGGGAAGCAAAGGTTTGATTTATTTTTTGTTAATAGTGATATAAATCGGATTTTGGTCGGCTGTTATGATCATTGATTGTGTAGAATTGATTGAAATGAAGTTGGATAGAAAAAAAATAATTTAATTTAATTTATTACAATTTATTTTAATTTTATTAAAAACGAAATAATTTAATTTAATTTAATTTTATTTTATTCAATTTAATTTAATTGCACTTTATTTCAATTCATTTCATTCAATATCACGCGCCGCAATAACGCGCGCGCATAAATACGCACGCATGCAACCGCACGCAACAGCTCATCGAACATATGGCACAACCCCCACCCACAAAAAAACACACCGGCAACAGCTGTTGATACGGTGCGCGCTCCGTTTGCCTTAGCGCGGTATCGACGTGAAAGAATGGGAAGCAAAGGTTTGATTTATTTTTTGTTAATAGTGATATAAATCGGATTTTGGTCGGCTGTTATGATCATTGATTGTGTAGAATTGATTGAAATAAAGTTTGTTAGAAAAAAAATAATTTAATTTAATTTATTACAATTTATTTTCATTTTATTAAAAATGAAATAAATTAGTTAAATTTAATAGCATTTAATTTAATTTAATTGCACTTTATTTCAATTAATTTCATTTAATTCAATATCACGCGCCGCAATAACGCGCGCGCATAAATACGCACGCATACAACCGCACGCAACAGCTGATCGAACGTATGCCATCACAACGCGACACCGTCAAGGTCAACAGCTGTTGGTACCGTGCGCGATCCGTTTGCCTTAGCGCGGTATCGATGTGAAGAAAAGGGAAGCAAAGGTTTGATTTATTTTTTGTTAATACTGTTATAAATCGTATTTTGTCGGCTGTTATGATCATTGATTGTGTAGAATTGATTGAAATGAAGTTGGATAGAAAAAAAATAATTTAATTTAATTTATTACAATTTATTTTAATTTTATTAAAAATGAAACAATTTATTTTAATTTAATATAATTTAATTTAATTTAATTGAAGTATATTTCAATTCATTTCATTTAATTCAATATCACGCGCCGCAATAACGCGCGCGCATAAATACGCACGCATGCAACCGCACGCAACAGCTGATCGAACGTATGCCACCACAACGCGACACCGTCAACAGCTGTTGGTATCGTGCGCGCTCCGTTTGCCTTAGCGTGGTATCGATGTGAACCGTGCCGCGGTCGAGGTTGAAATGAGCTCGTCCAGGTGGGTTTCCCCCACGCTCGCGTTTTCTCCCGCGCACTAATTGGTCGAAGCGTTCCCATACCGAAGAGAGGGAATGGCAAATGTTGGCTGAATTGTAAATGGTATGTCTGAAATCGGATATCCGCTTTAATAGCAATTAATATTTATTTTATTTAAAATTAATTACACTAAATGAAATTAATTTCACTGCAATGCAGATAAGTTAGGTTAAATAGAATGTATGAAGGTGGTTTGAAATTATTTAATGTGAAATGTTAATAAATGTATTCATTTATTTAATTAATTATTGGAATTATAGTGAAGTGTATTAAATTGCATAAAATGAAATAATTGTTTAAATTTATTTATTCAATGAAGTGTTATGAAAAGTGAAGAATGTAGTGTAATTTATATTGTTTTTTAATTTATTAAAAACCTAATGTAAACTTTTTTAATTACATTCAATGTAATGCAATGTAATTAAATTTCAATAAATTTAATTTAATTTAATTTAATTAATTTTAATTTATTTCAATTTATTTTAATTTACTTTAATTTAATTGAATTTAATTTAATGTAATTATACTTTTATTAAATTTAATTTTAATTTAATTTAATTGAATATAATTGAATTTATTTGAATTTAATTCAATTTATTTTATTTCAATTTAATTTAATTTAATTAAGTTTAATATAATTTAATTTAATTCCATAAGATTTCATTTCATGTCATTTCATGCACAGCAATATCGCGCGCTCGCGCATGCGCACTCGCACAGCAACAGCTGATCGACCGTATACCACCCCCACCGAAAATAAACATCACCGGCAACCGTCTCTTTTTTATCGTGCGCGCTCCTTCCCGCCTTAGCGCGGTATCGATGTGAACCGTACCACGGTCGAGGTTGAAATGAGCTCGTCCAGGTGGGTTTCCCCCACTCTCGCGCATGCGCACTCGCACAGCAACAGCTGATCGAACGTATACCACCCCCACCGAAAATAAACATCACCGGCAACCGTCTCTTTTCTATCGAGCGCGCTCCTTCCCGCCTTAGCGCGGTATCGATGTGAACCGTACCACGGTCGAGGTTGAAATGAGCTCGTCCAGGTGGGTTTCCCCCACTCTCGCGCATGCGCATGCGCACTCGCACAGCTGATCGATCGTATGCCCACCCCACCGAAAATAAACATCACCGGCAACCGTCTCTTTTTTATCGAGCGCGCTCCTTCCCGCGTTAGCGCGGTATCGATGTGAACCGTACCACGGTCGAGGTTGAAATGAGCTCGTCCAGGTGGGTTTCCCCCACTCTCGCACACGCGCTCGCGCGCTGGCTCAAGATTGGCCCGTTCCGCGGCGTACTAATACATGCTCATAAAAAGCGTCAAACCCGTTTCTCGCTTTGCGCGCAACGTGCACAAAGCGGAGAACGGGTTCGACACCACCGGCCCTCGTGTAGCGATAGGAAAACGTTTGCCGGTGTTTGTAAATATGCGTATTTTTTGCCGGATTTGAGCGTTCTGATTGGCTTGTAACGCTAGTATGGAAACGTAAACGCCCAGCGTGACGATTCGAGCGGGATGAAGCGATCTGAAACCCCAGGCGCGGGAACGGCTCATCCGAAAAGCGTTACATTAACGAAAATATATATTAAGACTAGCTTAAACTCCGGGCCCGGTAGATTACAGGGCTACGCACGATAAGGGGATGTAAGAAGATAGGGGATGTGAGAAGATAGGGGATGTAAGAAGATAGGGGAGGTGAGAAGATAGGGGATGTGAGAAGATGGGGGATGTGAGAAGATAGGGGATGTAAGAAGATAGGGGATGTAAGAAGATGGGGGGTGTGAGAAGATGGGGGATGTGAGATGATAGGGGATGTAAGAAGATAGGGGATGTAAGAAGATGGGGGGTATGAGAAGATAGGGGATGTAAGAAGATGGGGGGTGTGAGAAGATAGGGGGTGTGAGAAGATACGTTGACTACAAACATCTAGTTTCTACTAACATTGACCAAAAACATCTACTTTGGTCGCAAACTTCAAGTTTCCACCAACTTTGACCAAAAACATCAACTTTGACCGAAAACATCATCTTTGGTTGCAAACTTCCAGTTTCCACCAACTTTGACCAAAAACATCTACTTTGACCGAAATCATCATCTCTGGTCGCAAACTTCAAGTTTCCACCAACTTTGACCAAAAACAACAACTTTAACCGAAAACATCAACTTTGGTCGCAAACTTCAAGTTTCTACCAACTTTGACCAAAAACATCAATATTGACCGAAAAAATCAACTTTGGTCGCAAACTTCAAGTTTCCACCAACTTTGACCAAAAACATCAACTTTGACCGAAATCATCATCTCTGCAAATCATCTTCAAGTTTCCACCAACTTTGACCAAAAACAACAACTTTGACCAAAAACATCAACTTTAGTTGCAAACTTCAAGTTTCCACCAACTTTGACCAAAAACACCAACTTTTACCAAAATCGATGGTTTTCTACCAACTGCGTCTGAAATCAGCCATTTGCAAGTAACTTTGACCAAAAACACTAACTTTTATGAAAAACACCAACTTTTTACCAAAATCGATGGTTTTCTACCAACTGCATCCGAAATCAGCCATTTGCAAGTAACTTTGACCAAAAACACTAACTTTTATGAAAAACACCAACTTTATACCAAAATCGATGGTTTTCTACCAACTTCGTCTGAAATGAGTCATTTGCAAGTAACTTTGACCAAAAACACTAACTTTTATGAAAAACACCAACTTTTACCAAAATCGATGGTTTTCTACCAACTGCGTCTGAAATCAGCCATTTGCAAGTAACTTTGACCAAAAACACTAACTTTTATGAAAAACACCAACTTTTACCAAAATCGATGGTTTTCTACCAACTGCGTCTGAAATCAGTCATTTGCAAGTAACTTTGACCAAAACACTAACTTTTATGAAAAACACCAACTTTTACCAAAATCGATGGTTTTCTACCAACTGCAACCGAAATCAGCCATTTGCAAGTAACTTTGACCAAAACACTAACTTTTATGAAAAACACCAACTTTTACCAAAATCGATGGTTTTCTACCAACTGCAACCGAAATCAGCCATTTGCAAGTAACTTTGACCAAAAACACTAACTTTTATGAAAAAACACCAACTTTTACCAAAATCGATGGTTTTCTACCAACTGCATCCGAAATCAGCCATTTGCAAGTAACTTTGACCAAAAACACTAACTTTTATGAAAAACACCAACTTTTACCAAAATCGATGGTTTTCTACCAACTTCGTCTGAAATGAGTCATTTGCAAGTAACTTTGACCAAAAACACTAACTTTTATGAAAAACACCAACTTTTACCAAAATCGATGGTTTTCTACCAACTGCGTCTGAAATCAGCCATTTGCAAGTAACTTTGACCAAAAACACTAACTTTTATGAAAAACACCAACTTTTACCAAAATCGATGGTTTTCTACCAACTTCGTCTGAAATGAGTCATTTGCAAGTAACTTTGACCAAAAACACTAACTTTTATGAAAAACACCAACTTTTACCAAAATCGATGGTTTTCTACCAACTGCGTCTGAAATCAGCCATTTGCAAGTAACTTTGACCAAAAACACTAACTTTTATGAAAAACACCAACTTTTACCAAAATCGATGGTTTTCTACCAACTGCGTCTGAAATCAGCCATTTGCAAGTAACTTTGACCAAAAACACTAACTTTTATGAAAAACACCAACTTTTACCAAAATCGATGGTTTTCTACCAACTGCAACCGAAATCAGCCATTTGCAAGTAAGTTTGACCAAAAACACTAACTTTTATGAAAAACACCAACTTTTACCAAAATCGATGGTTTTCTACCAACTGAGACTGAAATGAGTCATTTGCAAGTAACTTTGACCAAAAACACTAACTTTTATGAAAAACACCAACTTTTACCAAAATCGATGGTTTTCTACCAACTGCGTCTGAAATCAGCCATTTGCAAGTAACTTTGACCAAAAACACTAACTTTTATGAAAAACACCAACTTTTACCAAAATCGATGGTTTTCTACCAACTGCAACCGAAATCAGTCATTTGCAAGTAACTTTGACCAAAAACACTAACTTTTATGAAAAACACCAACTTTTACCAAAATCGATGGTTTTCTACCAACTGCAACCGAAATCAGCCATTTGCAAGTAACTTTGACCAAAAACACTAACTTTTATGAAAAACACCAACTTTTACCAAAATCGATGGTTTTCTACCAACTGCGTCTGAAATCAGCCATTTGCAAGTAACTTTGACCAAAAACACTAACTTTTATGAAAAACACCAACTTTTACCAAAATCGATGGTTTTCTACCAACTGCGTCTGAAATCAGCCATTTGCAAGTAACTTTGACCAAAAACACTAACTTTTATGAAAAACACCAACTTTTACCAAAATCGATGGTTTTCTACCAACTGCGTCTGAAATCAGCCTTTTGCAAGTAACTTTGACCAAAAACACTAACTTTTATGAAAAACACCAACTTTTACCAAAATCGATGGTTTTCTACCAACTGCGTCTGAAATCAGCCATTTGCAAGTAACTTTGACCAAAAACACTAACTTTTATGAAAAACACCAACTTTTACCAAAATCGATGGTTTTCTACCAACTGCGTCTGAAATCAGTCATTTGCAAGTAACTTTGACCAAAAACACTAACTTTTATGAAAAACACCAACTTTTACCAAAATCGATGGTTTTCTACCAACTGCGTCTGAAATCAGTCATTTGCAAGTAACTTTGACCAAAAACACTAACTTTTATGAAAAACACCAACTTTTACCAAAATCGATGGTTTTCTACCAACTGCGTCTGAAATCAGCCATTTGCAAGTAACTTTGACCAAAAACACTAACTTTTATGAAAAACACCAACTTTTACCAAAATCGATGGTTTTCTACCAACTGCGTCTGAAATCAGCCATTTGCAAGTAACTTTGACCAAAAACACTAACTTTTATGAAAAACACCAACTTTTACCAAAATCGATGGTTTTCTACCAACTGCGTCTGAAATCAGCCATTTGCAAGTAACTTTGACCAAAAACACTAACTTTTATGAAAAACACCAACTTTTACCAAAATCGATGGTTTTCTACCAACTGCGTCTGAAATCAGCCATTTGCAAGTAACTTTGACCAAAAACACTAACTTTTATGAAAAACACCAACTTTTACCAAAATCGATGGTTTTCTACCAACTGCGTCTGAAATCAGCCATTTGCAAGTAACTTTGACCAAAAACACTAACTTTTATGAAAAACACCAACTTTTACCAAAATCGATGGTTTTCTACCAACTGCGTCTGATATCAGCCATTTGCAAGTAACTTTGACCAAAAACACTAACTTTTATGAAAAACACCAACTTTTACCAAAATCGATGGTTTTCTACCAACTGCGTCTGAAATGAGTCATTTGCAAGTAACTTTGACCAAAAACACTAACTTTTATGAAAAACACCAACTTTTACCAAAATCGATGGTTTTCTACCAACTGCGTCTGAAATCAGCCATTTGCAAGTAACTTTGACCAAAAACACTAACTTTTATGAAAAACACCAACTTTTACCAAAATCGATGGTTTTCTACCAACTGCAACCGAAATCAGTCATTTGCAAGTAACTTTGACCAAAAACACTAACTTTTATGAAAAACACCAACTTTTACCAAAATCGATGGTTTTCTACCAACTGCGTCTGAAATCAGTCATTTGCAAGTAACTTTGACCAAAAACACTAACTTTTATGAAAAACACCAACTTTTACCAAAATCGATGGTTTTCTACCAACTGCAACCGAAATCAGTCATTTGCAAGTAACTTTGACCAAAAACACTAACTTTTATGAAAAACACCAACTTTTACCAAAATCGATGGTTTTCTACCAACTGCGTCTGAAATCAGCCATTTGCAAGTAACTTTGACCAAAAACACTAACTTTTATGAAAAACACCAACTTTTACCAAAATCGATGGTTTTCTACCAACTGCAACCGAAATCAGTCATTTGCAAGTAACTTTGACCAAAAACACTAACTTTTATGAAAAACACCAACTTTTACCAAAATCGATGGTTTTCTACCAACTGCGTCTGAAATCAGCCATTTGCAAGTAACTTTGACCAAAAACACTAACTTTTATGAAAAACACCAACTTTTACCAAAATCGATGGTTTTCTACCAACTGCAACCGAAATCAGTCATTTGCAAGTAACTTT
>NW_026045188.1:5000-15000 GCF_943734845.2 Anopheles funestus
GCCCATGTGTAACGAATACATTGAGTGCCGTTGGAGGTTAGCGGTTGGTTGGTTGCATGCTACAACTTCGCGTTGTACATGGGCTGGCCGCTGCGCTTCCTTCGGGTTGCCACTTGATGTTGATAGGGTTGATGTATTGTGTTCGTTGACTTTTGGTTCATTCCAAAAGTCTTCGGACTTAGATAATTTTACAAGTGTCGGCGCTCTCGGACCGAAAATAAGAAGACAACTAAGAAGAAAAAGAGAAAGAAGCTAATAGTGGAAAGTATTCTTCTTCAAAGAAGGAACAAAAATTTTACAAGTGTTGAAAAATTTCCTAAGTCCAAAAAATTTTCTAAGTCCAGAAAATTTTCTAAGTCCCACAAAATGGAACATGATGAAGAAGATACAGAAGTTGAAAATTTTTCTAAGTCCAAAAAATTTTCTAAGTCCAGAAAATTTTCTAAGTCCAAAGTGTTGGAACAATTTCCAAAGGCCCATAGGTTGCACTGAATTTTCCTAAGTTGGCCACAAGTACCCATGAGGTATCGAGAAGGTTCACCCGAAGGACATAATATGTCCCAAAGTACCGATAGAGCACCCACAAAGAGCACCCAATTGGCCTAAGTTGGCCAAAAGTACCGATAGAGTACCCACAAGTAGCACTGAGTTGGCCTAAGTTGGCCAAAAGTACCGATAGAGTACCCACAAATAGCACCGAATGGGCCTAAGTTGGCCAAAAGTACCGATAGAGTACCCACAAGAAGCACTGAGTTGGCCTAAGTTGGCCAAAAGTACCGATAGAGTACCCACAAATAGCACCCAGTTGGCCTAAGTTGGCCAAAAGTACCGATAGAGCACCCACAAGTAGCACCCAATTGGCCTATGTTGGCCAAAAGTACCGATAGAGTACCCACAAATAGCACCCAGTTGGCCTAAGTTGGCCAAAAGTACCGATAGAGCACCCACAAGTAGCACCCAATTGGCCTATGTTGGCCAAAAGTACCGATAGAGTACCCACAAATAGCACCGAATGGGCCTAAGTTGGCCAAAAGTACCGATAGAGTACCCACAAATAGCACCGAATTGGCCTAAGTTGGCCAAAAGTACCGATAGAGTACCCACAAGTAGCACTGAGTTGGCCTAAGTTGGCCAAAAGTACTGATAGAGTACCCACAAATAGCACCGAATGGGCCTAACATGGCCAAAAGTACCGATAGAGTACCCACAAATAGCACCGAATGGGCCTAACATGGCCAAAAGTACCGATAGAGCACCCACATATAGCACCCCATTGGCCTAAGTTGGCCAAAAGTACCGATAGAGTACCCACAAAGAGCACCCAATTGGCCTAAGTTGGCCAAAAGTACCGCCAAGTAGCACCATAGAGGCCCGAGTAGAGCGAAATGTGGGCCAAATTGAACATTTGAAAATTTTTACAAGTCCAGAAAATTTTCTAAGTCCAGAAAATTTTCTAAGTCCAAAGAGTTGGACAAATTTCCTTAGGCCCAAAGGTTGCACTGAATGTTCCTAAGTTGGCCATCAGTACCCATGAAGTATAGCGAAGGTTCACCCGAAAGACACAATACGCCCTAAAGTACCCACAGAGTACCCACAAGTTGCACCCAATTGGCCTAAGTTGGCCAGAAGTACCGACAAGTACCACCATAGAAGCCCGAGTAGAGCGAAATGTGGGCCAAAGTACCGAGTAGTTGCCACAAATACCCAAATGGATACCAAAATGTGGTACCAAGTACCTAACTGTTGCAACAAATGCTAGCTTTCTGAGCAAAAGCTGTGGACCAATTTCGTAGAAGAACCGCCTAGGCGAAAAGGCAAAAATCGCCGAAGCTGGCCCGCTCGCAGAGCTCGCGGGCCAGGAGATACTCATAGGGCGATTTACTAGAGTGGGGAACTTGAGAATTTTTGTGTCCGAGACTTTGGGCAACTTCGCGGCCGCCCCCTTAAAGTAAAAGATTTTCTCTGGGTGCCTAAAATTCGCAATTCCCGCAAAGTCGGGAAGACGTTAAAGTTTTTGCCCAAAAAATGGCCATCGATTTAAGATGATTTTCCAATAAGAAAATTTTTCCTAAGATGAATTTTTTCGAATATTTCCTAAACTAAGCGTCGGAGCACATGGCCGTGGAGGAACTTTTGGTAGCTTTTGGCAAGGGCTATCGGATGAAATAATGCGAAAGGCCATCGGAGCGATATTGGATAAATGCGGGCACATAAACGTACCTAAGAAGTGAAAATTGGTACCTTGCACGCAGGATGCAAGAAATGCTTGAGTGTTAACCATCATCGGTACCAAGTACCTAGGTTATATCGAGTGCGTAGATGGAAGTCGGTACCAAAGGGAAACCTTCCTAGGCTAGGTGCACGCAAGTGAGTATGGATCGATCAGTAGAAAGATGGGAAGCCATAGGAAACCTTCCTAGGCTAGGTGCACGCAAGTGAGTATGGATCGATCAGTAGAAAGATGGGAAGCCATAGGAAACCTTCCTAGGCTAGGTGCACGCAAGTGAGTATGGATCGATCAGTAGAAAGATGGGAAGCCATAGGAAACCTTCCTAGGCTAGGTGCACGCAAGTGAGTATGGATCGATCAGTAGAAAGTGGGAAGCCCATTACCAAATGCCCTAGTGAAGACCGTAAACGAATATCATGAACCGATAAGGAGCACCAAATGCCCTAGTGAAGACCGTAAACGAATATCATGAACCGATAAGGAGCACCAAATGCCCTAGTGAAGACCGTAAACGAATATCATGAACCGATAAGGAGCACCAAATGCCCTAGTGAAGACCGTAAACGAATATCATGAACCGAGAAGTAGCAACGAATGCCTGAAAAAGTACCAAGTCCACGGTATAGAGTAACGAGAGTTAACCGCCGTGATGTATGCAATGTGGGCAGCCATTGCATGGGTTCTGGACTTGGTTCGCGAATAACTTTTTTGCTAGACATCGGACAAAGTTGACGTGGAAGAACGAAATGTAGCATTTGGTGCCACCTATCCAAAACTTTTTCAAGATTGAAGATCCGATCGATACAGCCTGAGTTATAGGCAAAAGTTGGTGCAAAATTGAGCATTTTTAATGGTGAAAAATCGGTACTCCTCGAATAGCTCCTGTTGGAAGCATCGGACCACATGGTCGTGGAGGAACATATTGTAGCGCGCGGTGTCAAGTATCGACACCCAAAACCGCATGTCCGATGGACGGAAAATGACCAAGTTATAGTGAAAACTTGGATGCACCAAATTCCCGAAGAAGTGCAACGAGAAGGTGAATGCGATGGTTGTTCGTCGAATAGCTCCGGCCACAGACATGGTAGCGATTAGTGGTGCATGGACGAAATCTAGCCACAAGTGCCATCTAGCCATGGCCAGAAGAAAGTGTGGCCATATCTTGGATACCGGCGGAGCTATGGGGCAAATATGGGCCAAAAATGGTGCAAGTTGGACCAAAAATCCGAAAAAGTACCTAGGTAAATGCGATGGTTGTTCGTCGAATAGCTCCGGCCACAGACATGGTAGCGATTAGTGGTGCATGGAAGAAATCTAGCCACAAGTGCCATCTACCCATGGCCAGAAGAAAGTGTGGCGCTATCTTGGATACCGGCGGAGCTATGGGGCAAATATGGGCCAAAAATGGTGCCAGGTGGACCAAAAATCCGACCAAGTGCGCAAGGCGCTTTCGTGAATAGCTCCGGCCACAGACATGGTAGCGATTAGTGGTGCATGGAAGAAATCTAGCCACAAGTGCCATCTACCCATGGCCAGAAGAAAGTGTGGCCATATCTTGGATACCGGCGGAGCTATGGGGCAAATATGGGCCAAAAATGGTGCAAGTTGGACCAAAAATCCGACCAAGTGCGCGAGGCGCTTTCGTGAATAGCTCCGGCCACAGACATGGTAGCGATTAGTGGTGCATGGAAGAAATCTAGCCACAAGTGCCATCTACCCATGGCCAGAACAAAGTGTGGCCATATCTTGGATACCGGCGGAGCTATGGGGCAAATATGGGCCAAAAATGGTGCAAGTTGGACCAAAAATCCGAAAAAGTACCTAGGTAAATGCGATGGTTGTTCGTCGAATAGCTCCGGCCAGAGACATGGTAGCGATTAGTGGTGCATGGAAGAAATCTAGCCACAAGTGCCATCTACCCATGGCCAGAAGAAAGTGTGGCCATATCTTGGATACCGGCGGAGCTATGGGGCAAATACGGGCCAAAAATGGTGCAAGTTGGACCAAAAATCCGAAAAAGTACCTAGGTAAATGCGATGGTTGTTCGTCGAATAGCTCCGGCCACAGACATGGTAGCGATTAGTGGTGCATGGAAGAAATCTAGCCACAAGTGCCATCTACCCATGGCCAGAAGAAAGTGTGGCCATATCTTGGATACCGGCGGAGCTATGGGGCAAATATGGGCCAAAAATGGTGCAAGTTGGACCAAAAATCCGAAAAAGTACCTAGGTAAATGCGATGGTTGTTCGTCGAATAGCTCCGGCCACAGACATGGTAGCGATTAGTGGTGCATGGAAGAAATCTAGCCACAAGTGCCATCTACCCATGGCCAGAAGAAAGTGTGGCGCTATCTTGGATACCGGCGGAGCTATGGGGCAAATATGGGCCAAAAATGGTGAAGTTGGACCAAAAATCCGACCAAGTGCGCGAGGCGCTTTCGTGAATAGCTCCGGCCACAGACATGGTAGCGATTAGTGGTGCATGGAAGAAATCTAGCCACAAGTGCCATCTAGCCATGGCCAGAAGAAAGTGTGGCCATATCTTGGATACCGGCGGAGCTATGGGGCAAATATGGGCCAAAAATGGTGCAAGTTGGACCAAAAATCCGACCAAGTGCGCGAGGCGCTTTCGTGAATAGCTCCGGCCACAGACATGGTAGCGGTTAGTGGTGCATGGAAGAAATCTAGCCACAAGTGCCATCTAGCCATGGCCAGAAGAAAGTGTGGCCATATCTTGGATACCGGCGGAGCTATGGGGCAAATATGGGCCAAAAATGGGTAAAATTGTACGGTCCAAAGCCAAGGGTAAATTTTTTTATTCCTCTAATAACTTCTAGCACAGACATTGAATCGGTTGGTGATGTATGGATGAAATGTAGCAAACAGTTGGAACTACCCATAAAATCTTAAAGATTGACGATCCAATGTATAGAACCGGAGTAATGTGCGATACTTGGTGAAAAATCGAGTGAAAAATTAGCTATAAACTGTTTTTGGCCCATAACTCGAATACTAGACATCGGAAGGGGGGGTCGTAGAACGATTTTTTGTTGCCCTATCGATTCCCTATCGAACGAGCAAAAGTTGATTTTTTGACCAAAAAGGACCCCTACTCTAGTAAAATTGGCCTGATTTTACTAGTCCCCGGTACCCGTACAGGCAAAATGAGCAAAATGCTCAAGTATGAATGGTTTTTGGCCCATAACTCGAATACTAGACGTCGCAGGGGGGTGTCGTGGAACAATTTTTGGTAGCCCTTGAAATTATCTATCGAATGACATATACTTGATTTTTGGCCAAAAAGTTCCCTAGACTAGTAAAAATCGCATCATTTTACTAGAGTCGGGTACCCTGGACGAAAAACCGCTATAATTGCGGTTTTTGGCTAATAACTCGAATACTAGACGTCGCAGGGGGGTGTCGTGGAACAATTTTTGGTAGCCCTTGAAATTATCTATCGAATGACATATACTTGATTTTTGGCCAAAAAGTTCCCTAGACTAGTAAAAATCGCATCATTTTACTAGAGTCGGGTACCCTGGACGAAAAACCGCTATAATTGCGGTTTTTGGCTAATAACTCGAATACTAGACGTCGCAGGGGGGTGTCGTGGAACAATTTTTGGTAGCCCTTGAAATTATCTATCGAATGACATATACTTGATTTTTGGCCAAAAAGTTCCCTAGACTAGTAAAAATCGCATCATTTTACTAGAGTCGGGTACCCTGGACGAAAAACCGCTATAGTTGCGGTTTTTGGCTAATAACTCTAATACTAGACGTCGGAGGGGGGTGTCGTGGAACAATTTTTGGTAGCCCTTGAAATTATCTATCGAATGACATATACTTGATTTTTGGCCAAAAAGTTCCCTAGACTAGTAAAAATCGCATCATTTTACTAGAGTCGGGTACCCTGGACGAAAAACCGCTTAAGTTGCGGTTTTTGGCTAATAACTCGAATACTAGACGTCGCAGGGGGGTGTCGTGGAACAATTTTTGGTAGCCCTTGAAATTATCTATCGAATGACATATACTTGATTTTTTGACCAAAAAGTTCCTAGACTAGTAAAAATCGCATCATTTTACTAGAGTCGGGTACCCTGTACGAAAAACCGCTATAGTTGCGGTTTTTGGCCAATAACTCGAATACTAGACGTCGGAGGGGGGTGCCGTAGAACAATTTTTTGTAGCCCTTGAAATTACCTTTCGAATGATATATAGTGGTTTTTTGGTCAAAAAGTGACCCCGAGACTAGTAACCCTCCATACACAAAACCGCCTAAAAAGTTTTGGTTTTGCAAAATTTTGAAAAGTGCGTCAAAAAAATTTTTTCAAAAAGTACCAAATCGTGATCAGAACTCACTATAGACCATAAAAAGTGAAATCCGATGGTCATTTGCAACACTTGGTCAATCGAGAAAAATTTCACTTTTTTACTAGAGTCGGGTACCCTGAACGAAAAATCGCTCAAGTGATGGTTTTTGGCCAATAACTCGAATACTAGACGTCGGAGGGGGGTGCCGTAGAACAATTTTTTGTAGCCCTTGAAATTACCTTTCGAATGATATATAGTGGTTTTTTGGTCAAACAGTGACCCCGAGACTAGTAACCCTCCATACACAAAACCGCCTACAAAAACTTTGTTTTGAAAAATTTTGAAAAGTTCAAAAAAATTTTTTTTTCAAAAACTACTAAAACGTGATAAGAACTTACTATAGACCATGAAAAGTGATATCCGATGATAATTTGCAAAAGTTGGTAACTAGTAAAAAATTTCACTTTTTTACTAGAGTCGGTGCAACGAGAAAAAAAAAGTCCGTGATGGAGAAAAATGGCACGTTTTCCACGCCTGTACGCTTTCGTTTTCTATATAGGGGGTAGGTGAGCCAGAAGCATGAATTTGACTGAGTACGTATCTTTATGAATTGGGCCCTTCTAAATCGATTGAGACTACCCCCAGGACGATCGGACGACTGCTTCTGGCTCAAAATGTGGTTTTTAGATTTTGATCGTCAATTATGAGAGAAAAAATCGATTAGAAGTAAAGATACGAAATGCTTGGTCTAAGTTGGGAAACGACTTCGGATATTTGTTGGACGTTGTCGTAGAAGGTCCGAGGACCAAGGAAAAGTGATTTCCAAGTGGATTTATGCACTATTAGTCGATGGTAAGATGTGAAATTAGTAGAACTTACCATACAGTTTGCGAAGTTGAAGCAATCGGTTGGTGAATATGGTACTGTCTGTCCAATTTGGTGGTTCGGAATGAGTGAAACGATGTTGATGATGGATAGACGTTCCGATTGCCCCCGATCGGGGAACATATAGTGGTCTTTAAGGTCCAAGTACCTATGTTTTGGTAAGCAGAACTGAGAGTTAAAGGATGAAAGTCGGCCATTCCTAATATCATCCTATCGGTGGTTCGCGAGTTGTTTAAGGACCGGAGCAGCTCGCGATGAAACGGTCCTAGGGTATTGGTTATCCATCCAAGGAAGAGTAAATGCGATCCTAGATGTGTGTCGTTGGCCGTTCTACCGGTATCGCCTATCGATGAGATATCGACGGGCATGCCTTACTCGAAAGTTGAATTCTAGGATCGATGGTCAAACAGACCTATGAGCGATAAACCAAACTGAACACGTATTGATGTCGGCTTTTCCTATCATTTGATGCCGCAGGTTGTTTAGGGACCGGAGCAACTTGCGGCCGAGACGGTCCCCGGGGGTTTCTTTCTCCAAGGAGTGGAAACTATTAAGCAAGAGTTGTAGCAAGATACGATCCTCTGATGTGTCGTTGGCCGTTCATGCGGTATCGCCTGTCGATGAGATATCGATGGGCATGCCTTACTCTACCGACCTTCTAATTGAGAGTATTAATCAGGGATCGATGGTCAAACAAGACCAATGAGCGATAAACCAAACTGAACACGTATTGATGTCGGCTTTTCCTATCATTTGATGCCGCAGGTTGTTTAGGGACCGGAGCAGCTTGCGGCCGAGACGGTCCCCGGGGGTTTCTTTCTCCAAGGAGAAGAAACGATTAAGCAAAAGTTGTAGCAAGATACGATCCTCTGATGTGTCGTTGGCCGTTCAAGCGGTATCGCCTGTCGATGAGATATCGATGGGCATGCCTTACTCTCCCGACTGGATTACTGAGAGTTTAATCAGGGATCGATGGTCAAACAGACCAATGAGCGATAAACCAAACTGAACACGTATTGATGTCGGCATTTCCTATCATTTGTCGCAGGTTGTTTAGGGACCGGAGCAGCTTGCGACCGAGACGGTCCCCGGGGGTTTCTTTCTCCAAGGAGTGGAAACGATTAAGCAAAAGTCGTAGCAATAATCGATCACCTGATGTGTCGTTGGCCGTTCTTGCGGTATCGCCTGTCGATGAGATATCGATGGGCATGCCTTACTCTCCTGACTGTTTAATTGAGAGTTATAATCAGGGATCGATGGTCAAAAAGACCTATGAGCGATAAACCAAACTGAACACGTATTGATGTCGGCATTTCCTATCATTTGTCGCAGGTTGTTTGGGGACCGGAGCAGCTTGCGACCGAGACGGTCCCTTCCCGAAAGATGGTGAACCGAGTCGTCTGGCGTAAAAACCGGACGACTCGAAAGGGCTTGACCCTTTCAAGTGAGCGATAATCACATTCTACGCTCAGTTCGACAGCTACAAGGCAATCACTCGCTATGTTCAGAGCTAATACATGCAACATGCCGGCATTGTTTCCACCGACGCATGGATTCAAGACTGGTGCACTTATTAGTTAAACCGTTCGCCTCCGGGTGTTTCGAGTTCAAGTCTGGATGAGGATTGATCTTGCTGGTAATAGCTTGAGCCCCTGAATAAGGGGTCGAAGCGTACATCTTGAGACCATGTACAACATATTACCAAATCGGCACCATGGGTTCGGGTGCAAGTGATGTAACCGTGAAAGATGTTGAGCAGCCCAACATCGGTTTACACACGCATAATAGGAAGGCAGCGCTGTCGACTGGTCAGTCGTGTAAGAAGTGTGCATTATCGATCACAAATATATTGGTGATCTGTAGGTTGCGCATACACCATGCCCGGTGTAAAGTGCCGTGGTCCCCCCCGGGGGGCTGCATCAAACCGTTCGCCACGCGAACTACCCAATGGAACGAACTCGATGCATTTAATAAGAAGAAGAGATGATAATGAAACACGGTCGATTTAAGAGTTGAAAACGTTGAAATGCCTATAAGCAAGTCTTAAGTTGGTGGTGACCGTTACGCCCCAACAAATTGGTGCCTTACCCTACACCAAAGAGCCATTCAACATGGTTCAAGTGAGCGATAATCACGCTATACGCTCAGTATGACAGCTGCAAGGCAATCACTCGCTAAGTTCAGAGCTAATACATGCAACACGCCGGCATTGTTTCCACCGACGCATGGATTCAAGACTGGTGCACTTATTAGTTAAACCGTTCGCCTCCGGGTGTTTCGAGTTCAAGTCTGGATGAGGATTGTTCTTGCTGGTAATAGCTTGAGCCCCTGAATAAGGGGCCGAAGCGTACATCTTGAGAGTAAATGTACAACATATTACCAAATCGGCACCGTGGGTTCTGGTGCAAGTGATGTAACCATGAAAGATGTTGAGCAGCCCAACATCGGTTTACACACGCATAATAGGAAGGCAGCGCTGTCGACTGGTCAGTCGTGTAAGAAGTGTGCATTATCGATCTCCAATATATGAGCTCAGTATGACAGCCCAATTGGTAATCCTCGGGACCTCCAGAA
>NW_026045188.1:27500-45000 GCF_943734845.2 Anopheles funestus
GACGAAAACCTCCGGGTACTTCCTAATGGCCGTCTTAACCGCCGCGTTGGGGATACCGTCCAGTCCAGGCGCTTTCCGGTTCGCCATCGATCCCACGATGGACAACAGCTCGCCCACGGTGACAGGGGTCAACGAAGAACTCCGCTCCTCGGTGTCGACGCTCGATGATTCAGCGTCCGGCCAGTCAACAGGCGGATGTGTCGGGAACAGATCGTTGGCTATCCGCTCCAACACGACACGGTCAGTCTCAGGTGGCACGAAGCAGCCACGAAGACGAGACATGACCACCCGATAACCGGCCCCAAACTCGTTGGTTTCCGCCTGTTGAATCAGCTCATCGAGCTGCGCTCGCTTGCTGGCCCGGACAGCCTTCTCGACAGCTCTCCTCGCCGACCGATGATGTGCAGCCACAATGCTGCGCTCCTGCAGGTCGGTGGTACGAAGCATCCGCTCATGCACGGTCGAACACTCCTCCCGAAGACGCAAGATCTCCGGAGTCCACCAGAAGAGGTCTCGATGGGGGTCACGATGCGACATGGTGACGCGCTCCATCGTGTCGTCGCATGCATCTAGCATGGCGTCGACCATCCCCTCCTGGCTGACGGCTCGTTCCGGAAAACCGGCCGTCTGGAGTGCGGCTGCGAATGCCTCCACCGAAAACTGCGTCGTCTTCCATCTACGGCCAGCGTGCCGAAACGTGGTAGACGACGAAGAGGACCCCTGTCCCCGCTGGCGATGCTGCTGCTGTTGTCGCTGCTGCCTCCCGTTCAGGTGACGATGCTGCTGCTGCAGGTGCTGCTGCTGCTGGTGCTGCTGCTGCTGGTGCTGCTGCTGTTGTCGTCGCTGCTGGTCAAGAGTTGGAGGCCCCACGGTGAAGAAAATGTACCGGTGGTCCGACGCCGTATAGTGGCACGAAGTGGTGTTCGCTGCCACCTCCCAAGTGTCTGGACGAGCAATGGATGCGCTCGCGAAAGACACATCCACGACACTGGGAGTGGCGACTCCGTTGCCCACGAACGTCGGGACCGATCCTTGGTTCAGGACCACAAGCCCAAGCTGCCGAATTGTATCGAGCAGCTCTTCACCGCGCCGGGTGGTACGTTGGCTACCCCACTCCTCATTCCAGGCGTTGAAATCGCCTGCCAGGACGATGCGAGGGTGGGGTTGGGCCTCCAACTCCACCGCCTCCAGAAGTTGCTCGAACTCGCCGGCGTTGAGACGTGGAGGGGCGTAACAGCTGATGAAGACCACCCCTCCAATCTGCGCAGCAGCCAACCCGGGCATGGCACAGCGCCAGACCCGCTGGATCGGAAGGTGGCCGGTCGCCACCACAGCTGCTCTCCCCGACGAATCCACCGTCCAGTTTCCGCTGCCCTCTGGAGGTCGGTACACCTCTGACAGCAGCAGCACGTCAACCCGCTTAGTGCGGGCTGTTTGCAGGGCCAGATCCTGAGCAGTGCGTCCACCACCCAGGTTGACCTGCATCACCCTCACTACACCCGACACTGTTGACCTTGTCGGCACGATGAGTGGCCCACTCGATGGGGCCCCTGGCAGACAATGCACTTAGCTGCCGACGTGCACTGACTAACGCGGTGGCCTACCTCGCCACACTGCAAACACTGACCCGTCCGGTCAGTTGAAGAACGGCAGTCCCGCGCCAGGTGCCCCATCAGCAGGCAACGGAAGCAGCGCTGACGGTCGAGCGGCTTCTTCGGCACTTCGCGGATGCCGCTGACACATTGGCAGAGTGTCAACTTCTGACCAATGAGACTCCGTGCCTTGGCCAGTGGGAGTCGAACACGCGCTCGCTTTGTGCCATCACGGAGCTCCCAAAGCTCGACGTGAGTGATGCCAGCCGCTGACCCCAGCTTCTCCTCAATGGCAAGCTTCACGTCACTCTCTTTGGCCAGAGAGTCGACGTTGGTGATGAGAAGCTCACCCATCTCCGTCACCACTCGTGCCTCGCCATCCTCACCTAGCGCTAGCTGGATCCGGCGAGCCAGCTCCGCGCTATCGACGTTCTTCCGCAACGGTACAAGCAGATGACCTTGCACGGTCCGGCGCCCCATGCCGATGTCTGCCCTGACGTCCTGCAGCTCCTGAGATGTACGCAGCTTCACGTACATCTCTGTCCAGGTTTTGTCCGAACCTGGGACCACCGCAATGCGGTCAGGACGCGGAGGACGCCCCTTAGACTGGGCACGATGCTGCTGATGTTGTTGCTGCTGACTCTGCTGCTGCTGCTGGCGCATCTGAGGTGGCCGGTACGGCTGGCCCACCTGCTGCGGTTGCTGCTGCTGCTGAGTCGAACGTTGCGATCGGCTCTTCCGACCGCTCACGACCGTAGCCCAGGACATCTGCTGCTGTTGCCGCTGCTGCTGACGTTGCGGTTGCTGCTGCTGCTGCTGCTGCTGGCCATTAGCCGACACTGCGACCGTCCGTCGCTGCGGCTGTGGCTGGCTGCGCTGCTGCTGCTGCTGCTGCTGCTGCTGCTGCCGCTGTTGTTGTTGCTGCTGCCGCTGCTGCTGCTGCTGCCGCTGCTGCTGCTGCTGCTGCTGCTGCTGCTGCTGCAGTTGCGAAGCTTTCTTCGCACGGTTGCGCTGCTGCCGGCTGCGTTTTGTCCTGGCACTGCCCTGACCAACAGGCTGTGCCGAGGAATGAAGCGCCGTCAAGGAACGCATGCCCTCTTGAAGCGCTTCCAGCGTACACTTCAGGGCCACTTCACGTTCCCGGCTAAGTCGCAGCTCTTCCGTCAGCGACTCGATCTGTTTGGCGAAGTTCTCCAGCATCTTGTGCTGGAAAGCCAGCACCGACGCTTCGCCATCGTCGTGGGGAGCCACGGTTGAAGACATCTCCCCTGCCGCTACCACTGGCGGCACCACCGTCTGCTCGAGAAGAGAGGCGTCGGAAAATTCCGCATCGTCCTCCTCCTCGGAATTATCAGCCTCGGACGGAACCGCCACCGTTGGTCCGGCCGGCCGTGGTGTCTCCGGTAAAGGGGAAGGGGTATCGGACCGCTTCCGAGGCGTGGACGACGACCGCACCCCGGAACGAAGCACCCGCCCCTCCATTCTCCGCTCCTTTCACAAAAAACCGCCTGCACGAATCGTTCAGACGGAACAAGGGAATATTCCCTTCAACATCTGCCAAGGTAACGACCGTCCGTCGCTAGAGCCCCTTTGGCAGATTTCCCGTCCGCGGATCGCAAGAATAAAAAACTCCCACTTTTTTCTTTATTAAAAACAATTTCGCAAGAGAAAACCGCAAGAATAAGAATTTTTAATAAATTCCGCAAGAGATTCAAGAAAACACCAAAAAACGGGTTCGTCGCCTGCTGACGCGTTGAAGTCTCTCGTTTTGGCGTTCCCGGGGAAGGATTCGGAGCCAAAGAACCGTTCCCGGTCTCCTGCTAAGCGTTCCCGGTCTCCGGCTGCGCGTTCTCACTCTCTGACCGCTAAGCGCCGGAAAGGTATGCAATTCGCATCGAGTTTTATAGCACCGTAACGCTTCGTAACGCTGGTGTCCCGGCTAAGCGCTACCGCTACCGGTCACTGGTGGCGCTGCAGACGTCGAAGAGAAGGTGGTTGCTGTCTTCGCTGGAAGTTGCGGAACCCGCCACGGGTGGCGCTGTCGTCATAAAAAGGGAGCTTTTACGTTGGGTTGTTGTCCTCACTGCTCGAAAACGCTTCGTGGTGTTGTTGATGACACAAACACACGCGACGACACACCTGACGCCACCGTACCACGCTGTTGCACGCACTTTCACGTCGAGTTTTTACTGTTTATCTCTTTTTAAAAGCACTTTACGTCGCTGGAAAACGATAGTTTATGCTCCCTAGCATGTGTTTTACCACTTTTCCAATGTTCTAACACGGTATTTCGATATTTATTCGCCACTGAAGTTCCCCATACAAAGTGTATGGGGACACTTTAAACTGAGTTTTAGCGCAGTAAATTGAAGTAAAACGATTTCCTTTTTCAATATTCGCTAAGAATGACACTCAATTCGCCCTTTTCGACTATTGTTCCGCTATTTATAAGCACTTTTGCACAATATTTTTGCAGAAAATACGGAGCGACACAAAGCACGTCTAAACTGCTGGCTTGACAGCTACGCACACACAGGGATAACTGGCTTGTGGCCGCCAAGCGTTCATAGCGACGTGGCTTTTTGATCCTTCGATGTCGGCTCTTCCTATCATTGTAAAGCAAAATTTACCAAGCGTAGGATTGTTCACCCTTTCAAGGGAACGTGAGCTGGGTTTAGACCGTCGTGAGACAGGTTAGTTTTACCCTACTGGTGTGCATTGTTTGTCGCTATCTTAACGGAATTCCTGTGCAGTACGAGAGGAACCACAGGTACGGACCACTGGCTCAATACTAGTTCGAACGGACTATGGTATGACGCTACGTCCGCTGGATTATGCCTGAACGCCTCTAAGGTCGTATCCAATCCGAGCTGATAGCGCTTCTTATACCCATTAGGTGGTCGTAAGCTAGCGGGCCTAACAACCCTCCGAGAACCGTCCGTGCTGTCCATTGGCACACTGGCGTCTCATCCCCGCTTACTACTAGGCCGCAAAGGGCGGGTTCGCGCTGCACGTGTTAGTACCATACATGTTGGGAACACCGGTGGACGAGCTTGCCGACTGTGGATATCACTAGTTTCGACACCTACGACCGCCCGCAAACGACGGGACTACAGGCTGGGAGCTTCAAGTTGTAGAGATGCGTTCGCATCGATCCTCTCAGGCGACCCATGCTTGGTGGTTAGTGCTTGCGCGTGCGCGCCCCGTGTGTGCTGGAATTGGCCAACCAGTGCACATTGGTGGTGCGTACCGTGACTTGCACCATGTGACGAGAGTGTTGAAGAACACTGTGTGGTGACTCTATGCCTATGTGATGGGGTGCTTGTAACACACGACCGAACCGACGGCTCGTTGGATGGTCACGACAGTGTGGTGCAGGTGCGCCCATGTGTAACGAATACATTGAGTGCCGTTGGAGGTTAGCGGTTGGTCGGTTGCATGCTACAACTTCGCGTTGTACATGGGCTGGCCGCTGCGCTTCCTTCGGGTTGCCACTTGATGTTGATAGGGTTGATGTATTGTGTTCGTTGACTTTTGGTTCATTCCAAAAGTCTTCGGACTTAGATAATTTTACAAGTGTCGGCGCTCTCGGACCGAAAATAAGAAGACAACTAAGAAGAAAAAGAGAAAGAAGCTAATAGTGGAAAGTATTCTTCTTCAAAGTAGGAACAAAAATTTTACAAGTGTTGAAAAATTTCCTAAGTCCAAAAAATTTTCTAAGTCCAGAAAATTTTCTAAGTCCCACAAAATGGAACTTGATGAAGAAGATACAGAAGTTGAAAATTTTTCTAAGTCCAAAAAATTTTCTAAGTCCAGAAAATTTTCTAAGTCCAAAGTGTTGGAGCAATTTCCAAAGGCCCATAGGTTGCACTGAATTTTCCTAAGTTGGCCACAAGTACCCATGAGGTATCGAGAAGGTTCACCCGAAGGACATAATATGTCCCAAAGTACCGATAGAGTACCCACAAATAGCACCGCGTTGGCCTAAGTTGGCCAAAAGTACCGATAGAGTACCCACAAGTAGCACTGAGTTGGCCTAAGTTGGCCAAAAGTACCGATAGAGTACCCACAAATAGCACCGAATGGGCCTAAGTTGGCCAAAAGTACCGATAGAGTACCCACAAGAAGCACTGAGTTGGCCTAAGTTGGCCAAAAGTACCGATAGAGTACCCACAAATAGCACCCAGTTGGCCTAAGTTGGCCAAAAGTACCGATAGAGCACCCACAAGAAGCACTGAGTTGGCCTAAGTTGGCCAAAAGTACCGATAGAGTACCCACAAATAGCACCCAGTTGGCCTAAGTTGGCCAAAAGTACCGATAGAGCACCCACAAGTAGCACCCAATTGGCCTATGTTGGCCAAAAGTACCGATAGAGTACCCACAAATAGCACCCAATTGGCCTAAGTTGGCCAAAAGTACCGATAGAGTACCCACAAATAGCACCGAGTGGGCCTAACATGGCCAAAAGTACCGATAGAGCACCCACAAATAGCACCCAGTTGGCCTAAGTTGGCCAAAAGTACCGATAGAGCACCCAAAAGTAGCACCCAATTGGCCTATGTTGGCCAAAAGTACCGATAGAGTACCCACAAATAGCACCCAGTTGGCCTAAGTTGGCCAAAAGTACCGATAGAGCACCCACAAGTAGCACCCAATTGGACTATGTTGGCCAAAAGTACCGATAGAGTACCCACAAGTAGCACTGAGTTGGCCTAAGTTGGCCAAAAGTACTGATAGAGTACCCACAAATAGCACCGAATGGGCCTAAGTTGGCCAAAAGTACCGATAGAGTACCCACAAATAGCACCGAATGGGCCTAACATGGCCAAAAGTACCGATAGAGCACCCACATATAGCACCGAATGGGCCTAACATGGCCAAAAGTACCGATAGAGCACCCACATATAGCACCGAATGGGCCTAACATGGCCAAAAGTACCGATAGAGCACCCACATATAGCACCCCATTGGCCTAAGTTGGCCAAAAGTACCGATAGAGAATCCACAAAGAGCACCCAATTGGCCTAAGTTGGCCAAAAGTACCGCCAAGTAGCACCATAGAGGCCCGAGTAGAGCGAAGTGTGGGCCAAATTGAACATTTGAAAATTTTTACAAGTCCAGAAAATTTTCTAAGTCCAGAAAATTTTCTAAGTCCAAAGAGTTGGACAAATTTCCTTAGGCCCAAAGGTTGCACTGAATGTTCCTAAGGTGGCCATCATTACCCATGAAGTATCGCGAAGGTTCACCCGAAAGACACAATATGCCCTAAAGTACCCACAGAGTACCCACAAGTTGCACCCAATTGGCCTAAGTTGGCCAAAAGTACCGACAAGTACCACCATAGAAGCCCGAGTAGAGCGAAATGTGGGCCAAAGTACCGAGTAGTTGCCACAAATGCCCAAATGGATACCAAAATGTGGTACCAAGTACCTAACTGTTGCAACAAATGCTAGCTTTCTGAGCAAAAGCTGTGGACCAATTTCGTAGAAGAACCGCCTAGGCGAAAAGGCAAAAATCGCCGAAGCTGGCCCGCTCGCAGAGCTCGCGGGCCAGGAGATACTCATAGGGCGCTTTACTAGAGTGGGGAACTTGAGAATTTTTGTGTCCGAGACTTTGGGCAACTTCGCGGCCGCCCCCTTAAAGTAAAAGATTTTCTCTGGGTGCCTAAAATTCGCAATTCCCGCAAAGTCGGGAAGACGTTAAAGTTTTTGCCCAAAAAATGGCCATCGATTTAAGGTGATTTTCCAATAAGAAAATTTTTCCTAAGATGAATTTTTTCGAATATTTCCTAAACTAAGCGTCGGAGCACATGGCCGTGAAGGAACTTTTGGTAGCTTTTGGCAAGGGCTATCGGATGAAATAATGCGAAAGGCCATCGGAGCGATATTGGATAAATGCGGGCCCATAAACGTACCTAAGAAGTGAAAATTGGTACCTTGCACGCAGGATGCAAGAAATGCTTGAGTGTTAACCATCATCGGTACCAAGTACCTAGGTTATATCGAGTGCGTAGATGGAAGTCGGTACCAAAGGGAAACCTTCCTAGGCTAGGTGCACGCAAGTGAGTATGGATCGATCAGTAGAAAGATGGGAAGCCATAGGAAACCTTCCTAGGCTAGGTGCACGCAAGTGAGTATGGATCGATCAGTAGAAAGATGGGAAGCCATAGGAAACCTTCCTAGGCTAGGTGCACGCAAGTGAGTATGGATCGATCAGTAGAAAGATGGGAAGCCCAAGGAAACCTTCCTAGGCTAGGTGCACGCAAGTGAGTATGGATCGATCAGTAGAAAGATGGGAAGCCATAGGAAACCTTCCTAGGCTAGGTGCACGCAAGTGAGTATGGATCGATCAGTAGAAAGATGGGAAGCCATAGGAAACCTTCCTAGGCTAGGTGCACGCAAGTGAGTATGGATCGATCAGTAGAAAGATGGGAAGCCATAGGAAACCTTCCTAGGCTAGGTGCACGCAAGTGAGTATGGATCGATCAGTAGAAAGATGGGAAGCCATAGGAAACCTTCCTAGGCTAGGTGCACGCAAGTGAGTATGGATCGATCAGTAGAAAGATGGGAAGCCATAGGAAACCTTCCTAGGCTAGGTGCACGCAAGTGAGTATGGATCGATCAGTAGAAAGATGGGAAGCCATAGGAAACCTTCCTAGGCTAGGTGCACGCAAGTGAGTATGGATCGATCAGTAGAAAGATGGGAAGCCCAAGGAAACCTTCCTAGGCTAGGTGCACGCAAGTGAGTATGGATCGATCAGTAGAAAGATGGGAAGCCATAGGAAACCTTCCTAGGCTAGGTGCACGCAAGTGAGTATGGATCGATCAGTAGAAAGATGGGAAGCCATAGGAAACCTTCCTAGGCTAGGTGCACGCAAGTGAGTATGGATCGATCAGTAGAAAGATGGGAAGCCATAGGAAACCTTCCTAGGCTAGGTGCACGCAAGTGAGTATGGATCGATCAGTAGAAAGATGGGAAGCCATAGGAAACCTTCCTAGGCTAGGTGCACGCAAGTGAGTATGGATCGATCAGTAGAAAGATGGGAAGCCATAGGAAACCTTCCTAGGCTAGGTGCACGCAAGTGAGTATGGATCGATCAGTAGAAAGATGGGAAGCCATAGGAAACCTTCCTAGGCTAGGTGCACGCAAGTGAGTATGGATCGATCAGTAGAAAGATGGGAAGCCATAGGAAACCTTCCTAGGCTAGGTGCACGCAAGTGAGTATGGATCGATCAGTAGAAAGATGGGAAGCCCAAGGAAACCTTCCTAGGCTAGGTGCACGCAAGTGAGTATGGATCGATCAGTAGAAAGATGGGAAGCCCAAGGAAACCTTCCTAGGCTAGGTGCACGCAAGTGAGTATGGATCGATCAGTAGAAAGATGGGAAGCCATAGGAAACCTTCCTAGGCTAGGTGCACGCAAGTGAGTATGGATCGATCAGTAGAAAGATGGGAAGCCATAGGAAACCTTCCTAGGCTAGGTGCACGCAAGTGAGTATGGATCGATCAGTAGAAAGATGGGAAGCCCAAGGAAACCTTCCTAGGCTAGGTGCACGCAAGTGAGTATGGATCGATCAGTAGAAAGATGGGAAGCCATAGGAAACCTTCCTAGGCTAGGTGCACGCAAGTGAGTATGGATCGATCAGTAGAAAGATGGGAAGCCATAGGAAACCTTCCTAGGCTAGGTGCACGCAAGTGAGTATGGATCGATCAGTAGAAAGATGGGAAGCCATAGGAAACCTTCCTAGGCTAGGTGCACGCAAGTGAGTATGGATCGATCAGTAGAAAGATGGGAAGCCCAAGGAAACCTTCCTAGGCTAGGTGCACGCAAGTGAGTATGGATCGATCAGTAGAAAGATGGGAAGCCCAAGGAAACCTTCCTAGGCTAGGTGCACGCAAGTGAGTATGGATCGATCAGTAGAAAGATGGGAAGCCATAGGAAACCTTCCTAGGCTAGGTGCACGCAAGTGAGTATGGATCGATCAGTAGAAAGTGGGAAGCCCAGTACCAAATGCCCTAGTGAAGACCGTAAACGAATATCATGAACCGAGAAGGAGCACCAAATGCCCTAGTGAAGACCGTAAACGAATATCATGAACCGATAAGGAGCACCAAATGCCCTAGTGAAGACCGTAAACGAATATCATGAACCGATAAGGAGCACCAAATGCCCTAGTGAAGACCGTAAACGAATATCATGAACCGAGAAGTAGCAACGAATGCCTGAAAAAGTACCAAGTCCACGGTATAGAGTAACGAGAGTTAACCGCCGTGATGTATGCAATGAGGGCAGCCATTGCATGGGTTCTGGACTTGGTTCGCGAATAACTTTTTTGCTAGACATCGGACAAAGTTGACGTGGAAGAACGAAATGTAGCATTTGGTGCCACCTATCCAAAACTTTTTCAAGATTGAAGATCCGATCGATACAGCCTGAGTTATAGGCAAAAGTTGGTGCAAAATTGAGCATTTTTAATGGTGAAAAATCGGTAATCCTCGAATAGCTCCTGTTGGAAGCATCGGACCACATGGTCGTGGAGGAACATATTGTAGCGGGCGGTGTCAAGTATCGACACCCAAAACCGCATGTCCGATGGACGGAAAATGACCAAGTTATAGTGAAAACTTGGTTGCACCAAATTCCCGAAGAAGTGCAACGAGAAGGTGAATGCGATGGTTGTTCGTCGAATAGCTCCGGCCACAGACATGGTAGCGATTAGTGGTGCATGGAAGAAATCTAGCCACAAGTGCCATCTACCCATGGCCAGAAGAAAGTGTGGCGCTATCTTGGATACCGGCGGAGCTATGGGGCAAATATGGGCCAAAAATGGTGCAAGTTGGACCAAAAATCCGACCAAGTGCGCGAGGCGCTTTCGTGAATAGCTCCGGCCACAGACATGGTAGCGATTAGTGGTGCATGGAAGAAATCTAGCCACAAGTGCCATCTAGCCATGGCCAGAAGAAAGTGTGGCCATATCTTGGATACCGGCGGAGCTATGGGGCAAATATGGGCCAAAAATGGTGCAAGTTGGACCAAAAATCCGAAAAAGTACCTAGGTAAATGCGATGGTTGTTCGTCGAATAGCTCCGGCCAGAGACATGGTAGCGATTAGTGGTGCATGGAAGAAATCTAGCCACAAGTGCCATCTACCCATGGCCAGAAGAAAGTGTGGCCATATCTTGGATACCGGCGGAGCTATGGGGCAAATACGGGCCAAAAATGGTGCAAGTTGGACCAAAAATCCGAAAAAGTACCTAGGTAAATGCGATGGTTGTTCGTCGAATAGCTCCGGCCACAGACATGGTAGCGATTAGTGGTGCATGGAAGAAATCTAGCCACAAGTGCCATCTACCCATGGCCAGAAGAAAGTGTGGCCATATCTTGGATACCGGCGGAGCTATGGGGCAAATATGGGCCAAAAATGGTGCAAGTTGGACCAAAAATCCGAAAAAGTACCTAGGTAAATGCGATGGTTGTTCGTCGAATAGCTCCGGCCACAGACATGGTAGCGATTAGTGGTGCATGGAAGAAATCTAGCCACAAGTGCCATCTACCCATGGCCAGAAGAAAGTGTGGCGCTATCTTGGATACCGGCGGAGCTATGGGGCAAATATGGGCCAAAAATGGTGAAGTTGGACCAAAAATCCGACCAAGTGCGCGAGGCGCTTTCGTGAATAGCTCCGGCCACAGACATGGTAGCGATTAGTGGTGCATGGAAGAAATCTAGCCACAAGTGCCATCTAGCCATGGCCAGAAGAAAGTGTGGCCATATCTTGGATACCGGCGGAGCTATGGGGCAAATATGGGCCAAAAATGGTGCAAGTTGGACCAAAAATCCGACCAAGTGCGCGAGGCGCTTTCGTGAATAGCTCCGGCCACAGACATGGTAGCGGTTAGTGGTGCATGGAAGAAATCTAGCCACAAGTGCCATCTAGCCATGGCCAGAAGAAAGTGTGGCCATATCTTGGATACCGGCGGAGCTATGGGGCAAATATGGGCCAAAAATGGGTAAAATTGTACGGTCCAAAGCCAAGGGTAAATTTTTTTATTCCTCTAATAACTTCTAGCACAGACATTGAATCGGTTGGTGATGTATGGATGAAATGTAGCAAACAGTTGGAACTACCCATAAAATCTTAAAGATTGACGATCCAATGTATAGAACCGGAGTAATGTGCGATACTTGGTGAAAAATCGAGTGAAAAATTAGCTATAAACTGTTTTTGGCCCATAACTCGAATACTAGACATCGGAAGGGGGGGTCGTAGAACGATTTTTTGTTGCCCTATCGATTCCCTATCGAACGAGCAAAAGTTGTTTTTTTGACCAAAAAGGACCCCTACTCTAGTAAAATTGGCCTGATTTTACTAGTCCCCGGTACCCGTACAGGCAAAATGAGCAAAATGCTCAAGTATGAATGGTTTTTGGCCCATAACTCGAATACTAGACGTCGCAGGGGGGTGTCATGGAACAATTTTTGGTAGCCCTTGAAATTATCGATCGAATGACATATACTTGATTTTTGGCCAAAAAGTTCCCTAGACTAGTAAAAATCGCATCATTTTACTAGAGTCGGGTACCCTGGACGAAAAACCGCTATAATTGCGGTTTTTGGCTAATAACTCGAATACTAGACGTCGCAGGGGGGTGTCGTGGAACAATTTTTGGTAGCCCTTGAAATTATCTATCGAATGACATATACTTGATTTTTGGCCAAAAAGTTCCCTAGACTAGTAAAAATCGCATCATTTTACTAGAGTCGGGTACCCTGGACGAAAAACCGCTATAATTGCGGTTTTTGGCTAATAACTCGAATACTAGACGTCGCAGGGGGGTGTCGTGGAACAATTTTTGGTAGCCCTTGAAATTATCTATCGAATGACATATACTTGATTTTTGGCCAAAAAGTTCCCTAGACTAGTAAAAATCGCATCATTTTACTAGAGTCGGGTACCCTGGACGAAAAACCGCTATAGTTGCGGTTTTTGGCTAATAACTCTAATACTAGACGTCGGAGGGGGGTGTCGTGGAACAATTTTTGGTAGCCCTTGAAATTATCTATCGAATGACATATACTTGATTTTTGGCCAAAAAGTTCCCTAGACTAGTAAAAATCGCATCATTTTACTAGAGTCGGGTACCCTGGACGAAAAACCGCTTAAGTTGCGGTTTTTGGCTAATAACTCGAATACTAGACGTCGCAGGGGGGTGTCGTGGAACAATTTTTGGTAGCCCTTGAAATTATCTATCGAATGACATATACTTGATTTTTTGACCAAAAAGTTCCTAGACTAGTAAAAATCGCATCATTTTACTAGAGTCGGGTACCCTGTACGAAAAACCGCTATAGTTGCGGTTTTTGGCCAATAACTCGAATACTAGACGTCGGAGGGGGGTGCCGTAGAACAATTTTTTGTAGCCCTTGAAATTACCTTTCGAATGATATATAGTGGTTTTTTGGTCAAACAGTGACCCCGAGACTAGTAACCCTCCATACACAAAACCGCCTAAAAAGTTTTGGTTTTGCAAAATTTTGAAAAGTGCGTCAAAAAAATTTTTTCAAAAAGTACCAAATCGTGATCAGAACTCACTATAGACCATAAAAAGTGAAATCCGATGGTCATTTGCAACACTTGGTCAATCGAGAAAAATTTCACTTTTTTACTAGAGTCGGGTACCCTGAACGAAAAATCGCTCAAGTAATGGTTTTTGGCCAATAACTCGAATACTAGACGTCGGAGGGGGGTGCCGTAGAACAATTTTTTGTAGCCCTTGAAATTACCTTTCGAATGATATATAGTGGTTTTTTGGTCAAACAGTGACCCCGAGACTAGTAACCCTCCATACACAAAACCGCCTACAAAAACTTTGTTTTGAAAAATTTTGAAAAGTTCAAAAAAATTTTTTTTTCAAAAACTACTAAAACGTGATAAGAACTTACTATAGACCATGAAAAGTGATATCCGATGATAATTTGCAAAAGTTGGTAACTAGTAAAAAATTTCACTTTTTTACTAGAGTCGGTGCAACGAGAAAAAAAAAGTCCGTGATGGAGAAAAATGGCACGTTTTCCACGCCTGTACGCTTTCGTTTTCTATATAGGGGGTAGGTGAGCCAGAAGCATGAATTTGACTGAGTACGTATCTTTATGAATTGGGCCCTTCTAAATCGATTGAGACTACCCCCAGGACGATCGGACGACTGCTTCTGGCTCAAAATGTGGTTTTTAGATTTTGATCGTCAATTATGAGAGAAAAAATCGATTAGAAGTAAAGATACGAAATGCTTGGTCTAAGTTGGGAAACGACTTCGGATATTTGTTGGACGTTGTCGTAGAAGGTCCGAGGACCAAGGAAAAGTGATTTCCAAGTGGATTTATGCACTATTAGTCGATGGTAAGATGTGAAATTAGTAGAACTTACCATACAGTTTGCGAAGTTGAAGCAATCGGTTGGTGAATATGGTACTGTCTGTCCAATTTGGTGGTTCGGAATGAGTGAAACGATGTTGATGATGGATAGACGTTCCGATTGCCCCCGATCGGGGAACATATAGTGGTCTTTAAGGTCCAAGTACCTATGTTTTGGTAAGCAGAACTGAGAGTTAAAGGATGAAAGTCGGCCATTCCTAATATCATCCTATCGGTGGTTCGCGAGTTGTTTGAGGACCGGAGCAGCTCGCGATGAAACGGTCCTAGGGTATTGGTTATCCATCCAAGGAAGAGTAAATGCGATCCTAGATGTGTGTCGTTGGCCGTTCTACCGGTATCGCCTATCGATGAGATATCGACGGGCATGCCTTACTCGAAAGTTGAATTCTAGGATCGATGGTCAAACAGACCTATGAGCGATAAACCAAACTGAACACGTATTGATGTCGGCTTTTCCTATCATTTGATGCCGCAGGTTGTTTAGGGACCGGAGCAACTTGCGGCCGAGACGGTCCCCGGGGGTTTCTTTCTCCAAGGAGTGGAAACTATTAAGCAAGAGTTGTAGCAAGATACGATCCTCTGATGTGTCGTTGGCCGTTCATGCGGTATCGCCTGTCGATGAGATATCGATGGGCATGCCTTACTCTACCGACTGGATTACTGAGAGTTTAATCAGGGATCGATGGTCAAACAGACCAATGAGCGATAAACCAAACTGAACACATATTGATGTCGGCATTTCCTATCATTTGTCGCAGGTTGTTTAGGGACCGGAGCAGCTTGCGACCGAGACGGTCCCCGGGGGTTTCTTTCTCTAAGGAGTGGAAACGATTAAGCAAAAGTCGTAGCAATAATCGATCACCTGATGTGTCGTTGGCCGTTCTTGCGGTATCGCCTGTCGATGAGATATCGATGGGCATGCCTTACTCTCCTGACTGTTTAATTGAGAGTTATAATCAGGGATCGATGGTCAAAAAGACCTATGAGCGATAAACCAAACTGAACACGTATTGATGTCGGCATTTCCTATCATTTGTCGCAGGTTGTTTAGGGACCGGAGCAGCTTGCGACCGAGACGGTCCCTTCCCGAAAGATGGTGAACCGAGTCGTCTGGCGTAAAAACCGGACGACTCGAAAGGGCTTGACCCTTTCAAGTGAGCGATAATCACATTCTACGCTCAGTTCGACAGCTACAAGGCAATCACTCGCTATGTTCAGAGCTAATACATGCAACATGCCGGCATTGTTTCCACCGACGCATGGATTCAAGACTGGTGCACTTATTAGTTAAACCGTTCGCCTCCGGGTGTTTCGAGTTCAAGTCTGGATGAGGATTGATCTTGCTGGTAATAGCTTGAGCCCCTGAATAAGGGGTCGAAGCGTACATCTTGAGACCATGTACAACATATTACCAAATCGGCACCATGGGTTCGGGTGCAAGTGATGTAACCGTGAAAGATGTTGAGCAGCCCAACATCGGTTTACACACGCATAATAGGAAGGCAGCGCTGTCGACTGGTCAGTCGTGTAAGAAGTGTGCATTATCGATCACAAATATATTGGTGATCTGTAGGTTGCGCATACACCATGCCCGGTGTAAAGTGCCGTGGTCCCCCCCGGGGGGCTGCATCAAACCGTTCGCCACGCGAACTACCCAATGGAACGAACTCTATGCATTTAATAAGAAGAAGAGATGATAATGAAACACGGTCGATTTAAGAGTTGAAAACGTTGAAATACCTATAAGCAAGTCTTAAGTTGGTGGTGACCGTTACGCCCCAACAAATTGGTGCCTTACCCTACACCAAAGAGCCATTCAACATGGTTCAAGTGAGCGATAATCACGCTCTACGCTCAGTATGACAGCTGCAAGGCAATCACTCGCTAAGTTCAGAGCTAATACATGCAACACGCCGGCATTGTTTCCACCGACGCATGGATTCAAGACTGGTGCACTTATTAGTTAAACCGTTCGCCTCCGGGTGTTTCGAGTTCAAGTCTGGATGAGGATTGTTCTTGCTGGTAATAGCTTGAGCCCCTGAATAAGGGGCCGAAGCGTACATCTTGAGTAAATGTACAACATATTACCAAATCGGCACCGTGGGTTCTGGTGCAAGTGATGTAACCGTGAAAGATGTTGAGCAGCCCAACATCGGTTTACACACGCATAATAGGAAGGCAGCGCTGTCGACTGGTCAGTCGTGTAAGAAGTGTGCATTATCGATCTCCAATATATGAGCTCAGTATGACAGCCCAATTGGTAATCCTCGGGACCTCCAGAAAGGAAGCTGGATGAGGATTACCAAATCGAAAGTTGATAAGTGTAGTGGTACCACTTAGTCAACTTGTATCCCGAAAGATGGTGGACCGAGTCGTCTGGCGTAAAAACCGGACGACTCGAAAGGGCTTGACCCTTTCAAGTGAGCGATAATCACATTCTACGCTCAGTTCGACAGCTACAAGGCAATCACTCGCTATGTTCAGAGCTAATACATGCAACATGCCGGCATTGTTTCCACCGACGCATGGATTCAAGACTGGTGCACTTATTAGTTAAACCGTTCGCCTCCGGGTGTTTCGAGTTCAAGTCTGGATGAGGATTGATCTTGCTGGTAATAGCTTGAGCCCCTGAATAAGGGGTCGAAGCGTACATCTTGAGACCATGTACAACATATTACCAAATCGGCACCATGGGTTCGGGTGCAAGTGATGTAACCGTGAAAGATGTTGAGCAGCCCAACATCGGTTTACACACGCATAATAGGAAGGCAGCGCTGTCGACTGGTCAGTCGTGTAAGAAGTGTGCATTATCGATCACAAATATATTGGTGATCTGTAGGTTGCGCATACACCATGCCCGGTGTAAAGTGCCGTGGTCCCCCCCGGGGGGCTGCATCAAACCGTTCGCCACGCGAACTACCCAATGGAACGAACTCGATGCATTTAATAAGAAGAAGAGATGATAATGAAACACGGTCGATTTAAGAGTTGAAAACGTTGAAATGCCTATAAGCAAGTCTTAAGTTGGTGGTTTCGTTGTGCCCCAACAAATTGGTGCCTTACCCTACACCAAAGAGCCATTCAACATGGTTCAAGTGAGCGATAATCACGCTCTACGCTCAGTATGACAGCTGCAAGGCAATCACTCGCTAAGTTCAGAGCTAATACATGCAACACGCCGGCATTGTTTCCACCGACGCATGGATTCAAGACTGGTGCACTTATTAGTTAAACCGTTCGCCTCCGGGTGTTTCGAGTTCAAGTCTGGATGAGGATTGTTCTTGCTGGTAATAGCTTGAGCCCCTGAATAAGGGGCCGAAGCGTACATCTTGAGAGTAAATGTACAACATATTACCAAATCGGCACCGTGGGTTCTGGTGCAAGTGATGTAACCATGAAAGATGTTGAGCAGCCCAACATCGGTTTACACACGCATAAGGGGTTTATTGTTATCTGTAGGTTGCGCATACACCATACCC
>NW_026045188.1:47500-50000 GCF_943734845.2 Anopheles funestus
AAGCCAACTCGTTCGTTGTACACTTTGATGGGTGACCATCACTGTGTCTCCGTGCCGAGCTAGATCTCCCCTAGCCGTAAGGCACTTGAACGCCCCTTCGACGACGAGTTGCATGTGTGTGGTATGTGTCAGAATCTGGTGAAGCTTTCTGCATGTGATGTGCCTTGTGTGGATCCGTGGCCATTGCATTGTGTCTGGTGCTTAGATACCCAGACACTTAGAACGCTTGCGCGGAAAGCAAACTCGATCGTTGTACACTTTGATGGGTGACCATCACTGTGTCTCCGTGCCGTGCTAGATCCCCCCTAGCCGTAAGGCACTTTGAACGCCCCTTCGACGACGAGTTACAAGAGTGTGGTATGTGTCAGAATCTGGTGAAGCTTTCTGCATGTGATGTGCCTTGTGTGGATCCGTGGCCATTGCATTGTGTCTGGTGTGTAGGTACCCAGACACTTAGAACGCTTGCGCGGAAAGCAAACTCGATCGTTGTACACTTTGATGGGCAACCATCACTGTGTCTCCGTGCCGTGCTAGATCTCCCCTAGCCGTAAGGCACTTTGAACGCCCCTTCGACGACGAGTTACAAGAGTGTGGTATGTGTCATAATCTGGTGAAGCTTTCTGCATGTGATGTGCCTTGTGTGGATCCGTGGCCATTGCATTGTGTCTGGTGTGTAGGTACCCAGACACTTAAGCAAACTCGATCGTTGTACACTGTGATGGGCGAGCATCACTGTGTCTCCGTGCCGTGTAAGAGCTCCCCTGGCCATCAGGCACTTGAAAGGTCCTTCGACGACGAGTTACAATAGTGGTGTGTTAGATACGTCAGGTGATGGTATCTACTGTTGTGCAATACGTATCCGGCCACGGCACGGAACGAACGGGAACTGTGGTGCAGACATACAAAGAGTTAAGCCTATTAGTCATTAACTCTAAGGACGGGGCCATGGGGCGGTACGCAAAGGATACGGATGAGCGAGTATGCAGGCCCAATACTCAATAGCTCGATCCGATCCAAGCACATGAGTTGACTGCGGCGCCAGGTTAACCAATGTGCTAGATTCTATTTGGCCAGTAGAATCTTGTGTCTTATGCGATTTGATACCAAGACACCAGAACGAAAGTTAGTTGAAGAGTTATTAAACTCTTATGAAGTATGGTTGTGCAATCACAACTTATGACTTTAACCTATAAAGTGGATATGGACTTGCAATTATAACATGGAATCTCTACACACCCCATGAGCTCGATCCAATCCACGCACACGAGTTGCCTGAGTAGCGACAGGTATACCGATGTGCAATACGTATCCGGCCACGGCACGGAACGAACGGGAACTGTGGTGCAGACATACAAAGAGTTAAGCCTACTAGTCATTAACTCTAAGGACGGGGCCATGGGGCGGTACGCAAAGGATACGGATGAGCGAGTATGCAGGCCCAATACTCAATAGCTCGATCCGATCCAAGCACATGAGTTGACTGCGGCGCCAGGTTAACCAATGTGCTAGATTCTATTTGGCCAGTAGAATCTTGTGTCTTACGCGATTTGATACCAAGACACCAGAACGAAAGTTAGTTGAAGAGTGATTAAACTCTTATGAAGAATGGTTGTGCAATCACAACTTATGACTTTAACCTATAAAGTGGATATGGACTATCAATTATAACATGGGGCACACACCATGTTCTCGATCCAATCCACGCACACGAGTTGCCTGAGTAGCGACAGGTATACCGATGTGCAATACGTATCCGGCCATAGGCACGGAACGAACAGGAACTGTGGTGCAGACATACAAGGGCCATGGGGCGGTACGCAAAGGATACGGATGAGCGAGTATGCAGGCCCAATACTCAATAGCTCGATCCGATCCAAGCACATGAGTTGACTGCGGCGTCAGGTTAACCGATGTGCTAAGAGAGTTGTTCCTGGGCCTTCAAAGTGACTTCAAAACTATCTTAGCGAATGGTGGCCATGGGCGTAGACATGAGCCACAAGTCACAAGGCCTGGGACTATTGGGTAATAAAGACAACTTAGTCAGAAAGTTAGTCTTTGGACGTACCACCGGGATTGTGTTACATTGGGAACCTTACTATAAAACCCTAGGCAGGGGATCACTCGGCTCATGGATCGATGAAGACCGCAGCTAAATGCGCGTCACAATGTGAACTGCAGGACACATGAACACCGATAAGTTGAACGCATATTGCGCGTCGGACGATTAAACCCGGCCGATGCACACATTCTTGAGTGCCTATCAATTCCTTGATATACAACAAACCAAACTTCAGGGTGGAGCGTGCCACAATAGAACACTATGGCGAGCAGCCCGTCTAGTGTCGTGGGGGAAACACGCTTCCACACTGTGCATAATGGCGTGCTCGGGACCTTTGTTGGGACCGCAGGGCGCTGAAAGTAAAGGGGTGAACCGCATAAATCGCACGCACGTAAACGCGCACACACACAAATAGAGTGAGACGTATCGTAGGATACCGCT
>NW_026045188.1:55000-77500 GCF_943734845.2 Anopheles funestus
CATGCTTCCGTGACTGCCATGCCCTCACGTCGGGTAGCACTCGATGCGTCCACCGAGTGTACCGACTGGCGTCTTCGCTGGCAGCATCCGCGTCCCACCGCTGCTGCCACTGTTCAAACGTCCGGTCACGCTCCAGCTCCCGAACGCCAGACCTGGGGATCTCGTTGACTGGATCGTTCAGCCGTTGATGGACCCTGCTGTCCTCCTCTATCTGCAGGCATATTGGAATGAGACCGGCCAGCAGCACGGCCGTCTCACCCCTCACCGTCCGGAAAGCCCGACAAACACGAATGGCCGTTGTCCTCTGCACCCGCTGCACCAATCTACGACATTGGCGCAGCTGCAGCCCCTCCGACCAAACTGGGGCCCCGTAGCGCAGGATGGAGTCCGCTACGGCCGCCAGGAGTCGGGCACGCGACGACTTCGGTCCACTGTGGTTCGGCATGAGGCGCGTGACGGCTTCCGCGACCTTCATGGCCTTCGCTGCAGCCTGCTGAACGTGCGGCAACCATGACAGGTGGTCGTGCAACCAAACTCCAAGATAACGGATGGAGCGCTGGGATTGCACGACCACACCTCCGATGTTGATGCTGACGACCGGATGACGCTTCAGGGTGGAGATGAGCGTCATTTCCGTCTTCTCTGGCGCCAACGAGAGACGGTTCCGGTCCAGCCAGTCCATGATTACCGCGATGGCTCGTTCAGCAGTCGAGGAAGCGGCTTGGGGTGTCGTTGCAGGGACCAAGACGACAAGGTCATCAGCGTAGCCAATAACCTCGGCCCCCTCAGGCAACTGGACACCCAGGACCCCGTCGTACAGCACGTTCCAAAGCGTGGGTCCCAAAATGGAACCCTGTGGAACGCCCGCACTGATGTTCCGCTCGACAGGGCCCTCGCTGGTGTCGATAACCAGCCGCCGGTCCTCGAAATAGCTCCTCAGTATCTGCTGCAGCGATGACGGTACCCCCTTGTCCCTCAGCGCGTTGGCGATGGCTTGCCAGGGCGCAGAGTTAAAGGCGTTGCGGATATCAAGTGCCACCACCATCAGGCAGCGCTTGTCTCGGGCGTTGGTGCGGCGAAAGGACATGGCCGTCCTGCCCGCTTCGACAACGCGCTGGATCGCACTGATGGTGGATCTGCCTCGCCGGAAACCGTACTGCCCGTCCGACAGCCGTTCCGCATCCGGTTCCTCCAGGAACTCGTTGAGGCGGTTAAGAATTAGGCGCTCCAACACCTTGCCGAGTGCGTCGAGCATGCACAGCGGCCGGTAGGAGGAGCTTTCCCCGGGAGGCTTGCCAGGCTTTGGCAGCAGTACCAGTCGTTGCCTCTTCCAGGGCGCTGGAAACGCACCCCGGTCCAGGCAGTCCTGGTACAAACGGACGAAAACCTCCGGGTACTTCCTAATGGCCGTCTTAACCGCCGCGTTGGGGATACCGTCCAGTCCAGGCGCTTTCCGGTTCGCCATCGATCCCACGATGGACAACAGCTCGCCCACGGTGACAGGGGTCAACGAAGAACTCCGCTCCTCGGTGTCGACGCTCGATGATTCAGCGTCCGGCCAGTCAACAGGCGGATGTGTCGGGAACAGATCGTTGGCTATCCGCTCCAACACGACACGGTCAGTCTCAGGTGGCACGAAGCAGCCACGAAGACGAGACATGACCACCCGATAACCGGCCCCAAACTCGTTGGTTTCCGCCTGTTGAATCAGCTCATCGAGCTGCGCTCGCTTGCTGGCCCGGACAGCCTTCTCGACGGCTCTCCTCGCCGACCGATGATGTGCAGCCACGATGCTGCGCTCCTGCAGGTCGGTGGTATGAAGCATCCGCTCGTGCACGGCCGCACACTCCTCCCGAAGACGCAAGATCTCCGGAGTCCACCAGAAGAGGTCTCGATGGGGGTCACGATGCGACATGGTGACGCGCTCCATCGTGTCGTCGCATGCATCTAGCATGGCGTCGACCATCCCCTCCTGGCTGACGGCTCGTTCCGGAAAACCGGCCGTCTGGAGTGCGGCTGCGAATGCCTCCACCGAAAACTGCGTCGTCTTCCATCTTCGGCCAGCGTGCCGAAACGTGGTGGATGACGAAGAGGACCCCTGTCCCCGCTGGCGATGCTGCTGCTGTTGTCGCTGCTGCCTCCCGTTCAGGTGACGATGCTGCTGCTGGAGGTGCTGCTGCTGCTGGTGCTGCTGCTGCTGGTGTTGCTGCTGTTGTCGTCGCTGCTGGTCGAGAGTTGGAGGCCCCACGGTGAAGAAAATGTACCGATGGTCCGACGCCGTATAGTGGCACGAAGTGGTGTTCGCTGCCACCTCCCAAGTGTCTGGACGAGCAATGGATGCGCTCGCGAAAGACACATCCACGACACTGGGAGTGGCGACTCCGTTGCCCACGAACGTCGGGACCGATCCTTGGTTCAGGACCACAAGCCCAAGCTGCCGAATTGTATCGAGCAGCTCTTCACCGCGCCGGGTGGTACGTTGGCTACCCCACTCCTCATTCCAGGCGTTGAAATCGCCTGCCAGGACGATGCGAGGGTGGGGTTGGGCCTCCAACTCCACCGCCTCCAGAAGTTGCTCGAACTCGCCGGCGTTGAGACGTGGAGGGGCGTAACAGCTGATGAAGACCACCCCTCCAATCTGCGCAGCAGCCAACCCGGGCATGGCACAGCGCCAGACCCGCTGGATCGGAAGGTGGCCGGTCGCCACCACAGCTGCTCTCCCCGACGAATCCACCGTCCAGTTCCCGCTGCCCTCTGGAGGTCGGTACACCTCTGACAGCAGCAGCACGTCGACCCGCTTAGTGCGGGCTGTTTGCAGGGCCAGATCCTGAGCAGTGCGTCCACCACCCAGGTTGACCTGCATCACCCTCACTACACCCGACACTGTTGACCTTGTCGGCACGATGAGTGGCCCACTCGATGGGGCCCCTGGCAGACAATGCACTTAGCTGCCGACGTGCACTGACTAACGCGGTGGCCTACCTCGCCACACTGCAAACACTGACCCGTCCGGTCAGTTGAAGAACGGCAGTCCCGCGCCAGGTGCCCCATCAGCAGGCAACGGAAGCAGCGCTGACGGTCGAGCGGCATCTTCGGCACTTCGCGGATGCCGCTGACACATTGGCAGAGTGTCAACTTCTGACCAATGAGACTCCGTGCCTTGGCCAGTGGGAGTCGAACACGCGCTCGCTTTGTGCCATCACGGAGCTCCCAAAGCTCGACGTGAGTGATGCCAGCCGCTGACCCCAGCTTCTCCTCAATGGCAAGCTTCACGTCACTCTCTTTGGCCAGAGAGTCGACGTTGGTGATGAGAAGCTCACCCATCTCCGTCACCACTCGTGCCTCGCCATCCTCACCTAGCGCTAGCTGGATCCGGCGAGCCAGCTCCGCGCTATCGACGTTCTTCCGCAACGGTACAAGCAGATGACCTTGCACGGTCCGGCGCCCCATGCCGATGTCTGCCCTGACGTCCTGCAGCTCCTGAGATGTACGCAGCTTCACGTACATCTCTGTCCAGGTTTTGTCCGAACCTGGGACCACCGCAATGCGGTCAGGACGCGGAGGACGCCCCTTAGACTGGGCACGATGCTGCTGATGTTGTTGCTGCTGACTCTGCTGCTGCTGCTGGCGCATCTGAGGTGGCCGGTACGGCTGGCCCACCTGCTGCGGTTGCTGCTGCTGCTGAGTCGAACGTTGCGATCGGCTCTTCCGACCGCTCACGACCGTAGCCCAGGACATCCGCTGCTGTTGCCGCTGCTGCTGACGTTGCGGTTGCTGCTGCTGCTGCTGCTGCTGCTGCTGCTGCTGGCCATTAGCCGACACTGCGACCGTCCGTCGCTGCGGCTGTGGCTGGCTGCGCTGCTGCTGCTGCTGCTGCTGCTGCTGCTGCCGCTGTTGTTGTTGCTGCTGCCGCTGCTGCTGCTGCTGCCGCTGCTGCTGCTGCTGCTGCTGCTGCTGCTGCTGCAGTTGCGAAGCTTTCTTCGCACGGTTGCGCTGCTGCCGGCTGCGTTTTGTCCTGGCACTGCCCTGACCAACAGGCTGTGCCGAGGAATGAAGCGCCGTCAAGGAACGCATGCCCTCTTGAAGCGCTTCCAGCGTACACTTCAGGGCCACTTCACGTTCCCGGCTAAGTCGCAGCTCTTCCGTCAGCGACTCGATCTGTTTGGCGAAGTTCTCCAGCATCTTGTGCTGGAAAGCCAGCACCGACGCTTCGCCATCGTCGTGGGGAGCCACGGTTGAAGACATCTCCCCTGCCGCTACCACTGGCGGCACCACCGTCTGCTCGAGAAGAGAGGCGTCGGAAAATTCCGCATCGTCCTCCTCCTCGGAATTATCAGCCTCGGACGGAACCGCCACCGTTGGTCCGGCCGGCCGTGGTGTCTCCGGTAAAGGGGAAGGGGTATCGGACCGCTTCCGAGGCGTGGACGACGACCGCACCCCGGAACGAAGCACCCGCCCCTCCATTCTCCGCTCCTTTCACAAAAAACCGCCTGCACGAATCGTTCAGACGGAACAAGGGAATATTCCCTTCAACATCTGCCAAGGTAACGACCGTCCGTCGCTAGAGCCCCTTTGGCAGATTTCCCGTCCGCGGATCGCAAGAATAAAAAACTCCCACTTTTTTCTTTATTAAAAACAATTTCGCAAGAGAAAACCGCAAGAATAAGAATTTTTAATAAATTCCGCAAGAGATTCAAGAAAACACCAAAAAACGGGTTCGTCGCCTGCTGACGCGTTGAAGTCTCTCGTTTTGGCGTTCCCGGGGAAGGATTCGGAGCCAAAGAACCGTTCCCGGTCTCCTGCTAAGCGTTCCCGGTCTCCGGCTGCGCGTTCTCACTCTCTGACCGCTAAGCGCCGGAAAGGTATGCAATTCGCATCGAGTTTTATAGCACCGTAACGCTTCGTAACGCTGGTGTCCCGGCTAAGCGCTACCGCTACCGGTCACTGGTGGCGCTGCAGACGTCGAAGAGAAGGTGGTTGCTGTCTTCGCTGGAAGTTGCGGAACCCGCCACGGGTGGCGCTGTCGTCATAAAAAGGGAGCTTTTACGTTGGGTTGTTGTCCTCACTGCTCGAAAACGCTTCGTGGTGTTGTTGATGACACAAACACACGCGACGACACACCTGACGCCACCGTACCACGCTGTTGCACGCACTTTCACGTCGAGTTTTTACTGTTTATCTCTTTTTAAAAGCACTTTACGTCGCTGGAAAACGATAGTTTATGCTCCCTAGCATGTGTTTTACCACTTTTCCAATGTTCTAACACGGTATTTCGATATTTATTCGCCACTGAAGTTCCCCATACAAAGTGTATGGGGACACTTTAAACTGAGTTTTAGCGCAGTAAATTGAAGTAAAACGATTTCCTTTTTCAATATTCGCTAAGAATGACACTCAATTCGCCCTTTTCGACTATTGTTCCGCTATTTATAAGCACTTTTGCACAATATTTTTGCAAAAAATACGGAGCGACACAAAGCACGTCTAAACTGCTGGCTTGACAGCTACGCACACACAGGGATAACTGGCTTGTGGCCGCCAAGCGTTCATAGCGACGTGGCTTTTTGATCCTTCGATGTCGGCTCTTCCTATCATTGTAAAGCAAAATTTACCAAGCGTAGGATTGTTCACCCTTTCAAGGGAACGTGAGCTGGGTTTAGACCGTCGTGAGACAGGTTAGTTTTACCCTACTGGTGTGCATTGTTTGTCGCTATCTTAACGGAATTCCTGTGCAGTACGAGAGGAACCACAGGTACGGACCACTGGCTCAATACTAGTTCGAACGGACTATGGTATGACGCTACGTCCGCTGGATTATGCCTGAACGCCTCTAAGGTCGTATCCAATCCGAGCTGATAGCGCTTCTTATACCCATTAGGTGGTCGTAAGCTAGCGGGCCTAACAACCCTCCGAGAACCGTCCGTGCTGTCCATTGGCACACTGGCGTCTCATCCCCGCTTACTACTAGGCCGCAAAGGGCGGGTTCGCGCTGCACGTGTTAGTACCATACATGTTGGGAACACCGGTGGACGAGCTTGCCGACTGTGGATATCACTAGTTTCGACACCTACGACCGCCCGCAAACGACGGGACTACAGGCTGGGAGCTTCAAGTTGTAGAGATGCGTTCGCATCGATCCTCTCAGGCGACCCATGCTTGGTGGTTAGTGCTTGCGCGTGCGCGCCCCGTGTGTGCTGGAATTGGCCAACCAGTGCACATTGGTGGTGCGTACCGTGACTTGCACCATGTGACGAGAGTGTTGAAGAACACTGTGTGGTGACTCTATGCCTATGTGATGGGGTGCTTGTAACACACGACCGAACCGACGGCTCGTTGGATGGTCACGACAGTGTGGTGCAGGTGCGCCCATGTGTAACGAATACATTGAGTGCCGTTGGAGGTTAGCGGTTGGTCGGTTGCATGCTACAACTTCGCGTTGTACATGGGCTGGCCGCTGCGCTTCCTTCGGGTTGCCACTTGATGTTGATAGGGTTGATGTATTGTGTTCGTTGACTTTTGGTTCATTCCAAAAGTCTTCGGACTTAGATAATTTTACAAGTGTCGGCGCTCTCGGACCGAAAATAAGAAGACAACTAAGAAGAAAAAGAGAAAGAAGCTAATAGTGGAAAGTATTCTTCTTCAAAGAAGGAACAAAAATTTTACAAGTGTTGAAAAATTTCCTAAGTCCAAAAAATTTTCTAAGTCCAGAAAATTTTCTAAGTCCCACAAAATGGAACTTGATGAAGAAGATACAGAAGTTGAAAATTTTTCTAAGTCCAAAAAATTTTCTAAGTCCAGAAAATTTTCTAAGTCCAAAGTGTTGGAGCAATTTCCAAAGGCCCATAGGTTGCACTGAATTTTCCTAAGTTGGCCACAAGTACCCATGAGGTATCGAGAAGGTTCACCCGAAGGACATAATATGTCCCAAAGTACCGATAGAGTACCCACAAATAGCACCGCGTTGGCCTAAGTTGGCCAAAAGTACCGATAGAGTACCCACAAGTAGCACTGAGTTGGCCTAAGTTGGCCAAAAGTACCGATAGAGTACCCACAAATAGCACCGAATGGGCCTAAGTTGGCCAAAAGTACCGATAGAGTACCCACAAGAAGCACTGAGTTGGCCTAAGTTGGCCAAAAGTACCGATAGAGTACCCACAAATAGCACCCAGTTGGCCTAAGTTGGCCAAAAGTACCGATAGAGGACCCACAAGAAGCACAGAGTTGGCCTAAGTTGGCCAAAAGTACCGATAGAGTACCCACAAATAGCACCCAGTTGGCCTAAGTTGGCCAAAAGTACCGATAGAGCACCCACAAGTAGCACCCAATTGGCCTATGTTGGCCAAAAGTACCGATAGAGTACCCACAAATAGCACCCAATTGGCCTAAGTTGGCCAAAAGTACCGATAGAGTACCCACAAATAGCACCGAGTGGGCCTAACATGGCCAAAAGTACCGATAGAGCACCCACAAATAGCACCCAGTTGGCCTAAGTTGGCCAAAAGTACCGATAGAGCACCCACAAGTAGCACCCAATTGGCCTATGTTGGCCAAAAGTACCGATAGAGTACCCACAAATAGCACCCAGTTGGCCTAAGTTGGCCAAAAGTACCGATAGAGCACCCACAAGTAGCACCCAATTGGACTATGTTGGCCAAAAGTACCGATAGAGTACCCACAAGTAGCACTGAGTTGGCCTAAGTTGGCCAAAAGTACTGATAGAGTACCCACAAATAGCACCGAATGGGCCTAAGTTGGCCAAAAGTACCGATAGAGTACCCACAAATAGCACCGAGTGGGCCTAACATGGCCAAAAGTACCGATAGAGCACCCACATATAGCACCGAATGGGCCTAACATGGCCAAAAGTACCGATAGAGCACCCACATATAGCACCGAATGGGCCTAACATGGCCAAAAGTACCGATAGAGCACCCACATATAGCACCCCATTGGCCTAAGTTGGCCAAAAGTACCGATAGAGAATCCACAAAGAGCACCCAATTGGCCTAAGTTGGCCAAAAGTACCGCCAAGTAGCACCATAGAGGCCCGAGTAGAGCGAAGTGTGGGCCAAATTGAACATTTGAAAATTTTTACAAGTCCAGAAAATTTTCTAAGTCCAGAAAATTTTCTAAGTCCAAAGAGTTGGACAAATTTCCTTAGGCCCAAAGGTTGCACTGAATGTTCCTAAGGTGGCCATCATTACCCATGAAGTATCGCGAAGGTTCACCCGAAAGACACAATATGCCCTAAAGTACCCACAGAGTACCCACAAGTTGCACCCAATTGGCCTAAGTTGGCCAGAAGTACCGACAAGTACCACCATAGAAGCCCGAGTAGAGCGAAATGTGGGCCAAAGTACCGAGTAGTTGCCACAAATGCCCAAATGGATACCAAAATGTGGTACCAAGTACCTAACTGTTGCAACAAATGCTAGCTTTCTGAGCAAAAGCTGTGGACCAATTTCGTAGAAGAACCGCCTAGGCGAAAAGGCAAAAATCGCCGAAGCTGGCCCGCTCGCAGAGCTCGCGGGCCAGGAGATACTCATAGGGCGATTTACTAGAGTGGGGAACTTGAGAATTTTTGTGTCCGAGACTTTGGGCAACTTCGCGGCCGCCCCCTTAAAGTAAAAGATTTTCTCTGGGTGCCTAAAATTCGCAATTCCCGCAAAGTCGGGAAGACGTTAAAGTTTTTGCCCAAAAAATGGCCATCGATTTAAGGTGATTTTCCAATAAGAAAATGCTTCCTATTTTGAATTTTTTCGAATATTTCCTAAACTAAGCGTCGGAGCACATGGCCGTGGAGGAACTTTTGGTAGCTTTTGGCAAGGGCTATCGGATGAAATAATAAGAAAGGCCATCAGAGCGATATTGGATTAATGCGGGCTCATAAACGCACCTGAGAAGTGAAAATTGGTACCTTGCACGCAGGATGCAAGAAATGCTTGAGTGTTAACCATCATCGGTACCAAGTACCTAGGTTATATCGAGTGCGTAGATGGAAGTCGGTACCAAAGGGAAACCTTCCTAGGCTAGGTGCACGCAAGTGAGTATGGATCGATCAGTAGAAAGATGGGAAGCCATAGGAAACCTTCCTAGGCTAGGTGCACGCAAGTGAGTATGGATCGATCAGTAGAAAGATGGGAAGCCCAAGGAAACCTTCCTAGGCTAGGTGCACGCAAGTGAGTATGGATCGATCAGTAGAAAGATGGGAAGCCCAAGGAAACCTTCCTAGGCTAGGTGCACGCAAGTGAGTATGGATCGATCAGTAGAAAGATGGGAAGCCATAGGAAACCTTCCTAGGCTAGGTGCACGCAAGTGAGTATGGATCGATCAGTAGAAAGATGGGAAGCCATAGGAAACCTTCCTAGGCTAGGTGCACGCAAGTGAGTATGGATCGATCAGTAGAAAGATGGGAAGCCCAAGGAAACCTTCCTAGGCTAGGTGCACGCAAGTGAGTATGGATCGATCAGTAGAAAGATGGGAAGCCCAAGGAAACCTTCCTAGGCTAGGTGCACGCAAGTGAGTATGGATCGATCAGTAGAAAGATGGGAAGCCATAGGAAACCTTCCTAGGCTAGGTGCACGCAAGTGAGTATGGATCGATCAGTAGAAAGATGGGAAGCCATAGGAAACCTTCCTAGGCTAGGTGCACGCAAGTGAGTATGGATCGATCAGTAGAAAGATGGGAAGCCCAAGGAAACCTTCCTAGGCTAGGTGCACGCAAGTGAGTATGGATCGATCAGTAGAAAGATGGGAAGCCATAGGAAACCTTCCTAGGCTAGGTGCACGCAAGTGAGTATGGATCGATCAGTAGAAAGATGGGAAGCCATAGGAAACCTTCCTAGGCTAGGTGCACGCAAGTGAGTATGGATCGATCAGTAGAAAGTGGGAAGCCCAGTACCAAATGCCCTAGTGAAGACCGTAAACGAATATCATGAACCGAGAAGGAGCACCAAATGCCCTAGTGAAGACCGTAAACGAATATCATGAACCGATAAGGAGCACCAAATGCCCTAGTGAAGACCGTAAACGAATATCATGAACCGATAAGGAGCACCAAATGCCCTAGTGAAGACCGTAAACGAATATCATGAACCGAGAAGTAGCAACGAATGCCTGAAAAAGTACCAAGTCCACGGTATAGAGTAACGAGAGTTAACCGCCGTGATGTATGCAATGAGGGCAGCCATTGCATGGGTTCTGGACTTGGTTCGCGAATAACTTTTTTGCTAGACATCGGACAAAGTTGACGTGGAAGAACGAAATGTAGCATTTGGTGCCACCTATCCAAAACTTTTTCAAGATTGAAGATCCGATCGATACAGCCTGAGTTATAGGCAAAAGTTGGTGCAAAATTGAGCATTTTTAATGGTGAAAAATCGGTAATCCTCGAATAGCTCCTGTTGGAAGCATCGGACCACATGGTCGTGGAGGAACATATTGTAGCGGGCGGTGTCAAGTATCGACACCCAAAACCGCATGTCCGATGGACGGAAAATGACCAAGTTATAGTGAAAACTTGGTTGCACCAAATTCCCGAAGAAGTGCAACGAGAAGGTGAATGCGATGGTTGTTCGTCGAATAGCTCCGGCCACAGACATGGTAGCGATTAGTGGTGCATGGAAGAAATCTAGCCACAAGTGCCATCTACCCATGGCCAGAAGAAAGTGTGGCGCTATCTTGGATACCGGCGGAGCTATGGGGCAAATATGGGCCAAAAATGGTGCAAGTTGGACCAAAAATCCGACCAAGTGCGCGAGGCGCTTTCGTGAATAGCTCCGGCCACAGACATGGTAGCGATTAGTGGTGCATGGAAGAAATCTAGCCACAAGTGCCATCTAGCCATGGCCAGAAGAAAGTGTGGCCATATCTTGGATACCGGCGGAGCTATGGGGCAAATATGGGCCAAAAATGGTGCAAGTTGGACCAAAAATCCGAAAAAGTACCTAGGTAAATGCGATGGTTGTTCGTCGAATAGCTCCGGCCACAGACATGGTAGCGATTAGTGGTGCATGGAAGAAATCTAGCCACAAGTGCCATCTACCCATGGCCAGAAGAAAGTGTGGCGCTATCTTGGATACCGGCGGAGCTATGGGGCAAATATGGGCCAAAAATGGTGAAGTTGGACCAAAAATCCGACCAAGTGCGCGAGGCGCTTTCGTGAATAGCTCCGGCCACAGACATGGTAGCGATTAGTGGTGCATGGAAGAAATCTAGCCACAAGTGCCATCTAGCCATGGCCAGAAGAAAGTGTGGCCATATCTTGGATACCGGCGGAGCTATGGGGCAAATATGGGCCAAAAATGGTGCAAGTTGGACCAAAAATCCGAAAAAGTACCTAGGTAAATGCGATGGTTGTTCGTCGAATAGCTCCGGCCACAGACATGGTAGCGATTAGTGGTGCATGGAAGAAATCTAGCCACAAGTGCCATCTACCCATGGCCAGAAGAAAGTGTGGCGCTATCTTGGATACCGGCGGAGCTATGGGGCAAATATGGGCCAAAAATGGTGCCAGGTGGACCAAAAATCCGACCAAGTGCGCGAGGCGCTTTCGTGAATAGCTCCGGCCACAGACATGGTAGCGATTAGTGGTGCATGGAAGAAATCTAGCCACAAGTGCCATCTACCCATGGCCAGAAGAAAGTGTGGCCATATCTTGGATACCGGCGGAGCTATGGGGCAAATATGGGCCAAAAATGGTGCAAGTTGGACCAAAAATCCGAAAAAGTACCTAGGTAAATGCGATGGTTGTTCGTCGAATAGCTCCGGCCACAGACATGGTAGCGATTAGTGGTGCATGGAAGAAATCTAGCCACAAGTGCCATCTACCCATGGCCAGAAGAAAGTGTGGCGCTATCTTGGATACCGGCGGAGCTATGGGGCAAATATGGGCCAAAAATGGTGAAGTTGGACCAAAAATCCGACCAAGTGCGCGAGGCGCTTTCGTGAATAGCTCCGGCCACAGACATGGTAGCGATTAGTGGTGCATGGAAGAAATCTAGCCACAAGTGCCATCTAGCCATGGCCAGAAGAAAGTGTGGCCATATCTTGGATACCGGCGGAGCTATGGGGCAAATATGGGCCAAAAATGGTGCAAGTTGGACCAAAAATCCGAAAAAGTACCTAGGTAAATGCGATGGTTGTTCGTCGAATAGCTCCGGCCACAGACATGGTAGCGATTAGTGGTGCATGGAAGAAATCTAGCCACAAGTGCCATCTACCCATGGCCAGAAGAAAGTGTGGCCATATCTTGGATACCGGCGGAGCTATGGGGCAAATATGGGCCAAAAATGGTGCAAGTTGGACCAAAAATCCGAAAAAGTACCTAGGTAAATGCGATGGTTGTTCGTCGAATAGCTCCGGCCACAGACATGGTAGCGATTAGTGGTGCATGGAAGAAATCTAGCCACAAGTGCCATCTACCCATGGCCAGAAGAAAGTGTGGCGCTATCTTGGATACCGGCGGAGCTATGGGGCAAATATGGGCCAAAAATGGTGAAGTTGGACCAAAAATCCGACCAAGTGCGCGAGGCGCTTTCGTGAATAGCTCCGGCCACAGACATGGTAGCGATTAGTGGTGCATGGAAGAAATCTAGCCACAAGTGCCATCTACCCATGGCCAGAAGAAAGTGTGGCCATATCTTGGATACCGGCGGAGCTATGGGGCAAATATGGGCCAAAAATGGTGCAAGTTGGACCAAAAATCCGAAAAAGTACCTAGGTAAATGCGATGGTTGTTCGTCGAATAGCTCCGGCCAGAGACATGGCAGCGATTAGTGGTGCATGGAAGAAATCTAGCCACAAGTGCCATCTACCCATGGCCAGAAGAAAGTGTGGCCATATCTTGGATACCGGCGGAGCTATGGGGCAAATATGGGCCAAAAATGGTGCAAGTTGGACCAAAAATCCGACCAAGTGCGCGAGGCGCTTTCGTGAATAGCTCCGGCCACAGACATGGTAGCGATTAGTGGTGCATGGAAGAAATCTAGCCGCAAGTGCCATCTACCCATGGCCAGAAGAAAGTGTGGCCATATCTTGGATACCGGCGGAGCTATGGGGCAAATATGGGCCAAAAATGGTGCAAGTTGGACCAAAAATCCGACCAAGTGCGCGAGGCGCTTTCGTGAATAGCTCCGGCCACAGACATGGTAGCGATTAGTGGTGCATGGAAGAAATCTAGCCACAAGTGCCATCTACCCATGGCCAGAAGAAAGTGTGGCCATATCTTGGATACCGGCGGAGCTATGGGGCAAATATGGGCCAAAAATGGGTAAAATTGTACGGTCCAAAGCCAAGGGTAAATTTTTTTATTCCTCTAATAACTTCTAGCACAGACATTGAATCGGTTGGTGATGTATGGATGAAATGTAGCAAACAGTTGGAACTACCCATAAAATCTTAAAGATTGACGATCCAATGTATAGAACCGGAGTAATGTGCGATACTTGGTGAAAAATCGAGTGAAAAATTAGCTATAAACTGTTTTTGGCCCATAACTCGAATACTAGACATCGGAAGGGGGGGTCGTAGAACGATTTTTTGTTGCCCTATCGATTCCCTATCGAACGAGCAAAAGTTGTTTTTTTGACCAAAAAGGACCCCTACTCTAGTAAAATTGGCCTGATTTTACTAGTCCCCGGTACCCGTACAGGCAAAATGAGCAAAATGCTCAAGTATGAATGGTTTTTGGCCCATAACTCGAATACTAGACGTCGCAGGGGGGTGTCATGGAACAATTTTTGGTAGCCCTTGAAATTATCGATCGAATGACATATACTTGATTTTTGGCCAAAAAGTTCCCTAGACTAGTAAAAATCGCATCATTTTACTAGAGTCGGGTACCCTGGACGAAAAACCGCTATAATTGCGGTTTTTGGCTAATAACTCGAATACTAGACGTCGCAGGGGGGTGTCGTGGAACAATTTTTGGTAGCCCTTGAAATTATCTATCGAATGACATATACTTGATTTTTGGCCAAAAAGTTCCCTAGACTAGTAAAAATCGCATCATTTTACTAGAGTCGGGTACCCTGGACGAAAAACCGCTATAATTGCGGTTTTTGGCTAATAACTCGAATACTAGACGTCGCAGGGGGGTGTCGTGGAACAATTTTTGGTAGCCCTTGAAATTATCTATCGAATGACATATACTTGATTTTTGGCCAAAAAGTTCCCTAGACTAGTAAAAATCGCATCATTTTACTAGAGTCGGGTACCCTGGACGAAAAACCGCTATAGTTGCGGTTTTTGGCTAATAACTCTAATACTAGACGTCGGAGGGGGGTGTCGTGGAACAATTTTTGGTAGCCCTTGAAATTATCTATCGAATGACATATACTTGATTTTTGGCCAAAAAGTTCCCTAGACTAGTAAAAATCGCATCATTTTACTAGAGTCGGGTACCCTGGACGAAAAACCGCTTAAGTTGCGGTTTTTGGCTAATAACTCGAATACTAGACGTCGCAGGGGGGTGTCGTGGAACAATTTTTGGTAGCCCTTGAAATTATCTATCGAATGACATATACTTGATTTTTTGACCAAAAAGTTCCTAGACTAGTAAAAATCGCATCATTTTACTAGAGTCGGGTACCCTGTACGAAAAACCGCTATAGTTGCGGTTTTTGGCCAATAACTCGAATACTAGACGTCGGAGGGGGGTGCCGTAGAACAATTTTTTGTAGCCCTTGAAATTACCTTTCGAATGATATATAGTGGTTTTTTGGTCAAACAGTGACCCCGAGACTAGTAACCCTCCATACACAAAACCGCCTAAAAAGTTTTGGTTTTGCAAAATTTTGAAAAGTGCGTCAAAAAAATTTTTTCAAAAAGTACCAAATCGTGATCAGAACTCACTATAGACCATAAAAAGTGAAATCCGATGGTCATTTGCAACACTTGGTCAATCGAGAAAAATTTCACTTTTTTACTAGAGTCGGGTACCCTGAACGAAAAATCGCTCAAGTAATGGTTTTTGGCCAATAACTCGAATACTAGACGTCGGAAGGGGGTGTCGTAGAACAATTTTTTGTAGCCCTTGAAATTACCTTTCGAATGATATATAGTGGTTTTTTGGTCAAACAGTGACCCCGAGACTAGTAACCCTCCATACACAAAACCGCCTACAAAAACTTTGTTTTGAAAAATTTTGAAAAGTTCAAAAAAATTTTTTTTTCAAAAACTACTAAAACGTGATAAGAACTTACTATAGACCATGAAAAGTGATATCCGATGATAATTTGCAAAAGTTGGTAACTAGTAAAAAATTTCACTTTTTTACTAGAGTCGGTGCAACGAGAAAAAAAAAGTCCGTGATGGAGAAAAATGGCACGTTTTCCACGCCTGTACGCTTTCGTTTTCTATATAGGGGGTAGGTGAGCCAGAAGCATGAATTTGACTGAGTACGTATCTTTATGAATTGGGCCCTTCTAAATCGATTGAGACTACCCCCAGGACGATCGGACGACTGCTTCTGGCTCAAAATGTGGTTTTTAGATTTTGATCGTCAATTATGAGAGAAAAAATCGATTAGAAGTAAAGATACGAAATGCTTGGTCTAAGTTGGGAAACGACTTCGGATATTTGTTGGACGTTGTCGTAGAAGGTCCGAGGACCAAGGAAAAGTGATTTCCAAGTGGATTTATGCACTATTAGTCGATGGTAAGATGTGAAATTAGTAGAACTTACCATACAGTTTGCGAAGTTGAAGCAATCGGTTGGTGAATATGGTACTGTCTGTCCAATTTGGTGGTTCGGAATGAGTGAAACGATGTTGATGATGGATAGACGTTCCGATTGCCCCCGATCGGGGAACATATAGTGGTCTTTAAGGTCCAAGTACCTATGTTTTGGTAAGCAGAACTGAGAGTTAAAGGATGAAAGTCGGCCATTCCTAATATCATCCTATCGGTGGTTCGCGAGTTGTTTGAGGACCGGAGCAGCTCGCGATGAAACGGTCCTAGGGTATTGGTTATCCATCCAAGGAAGAGTAAATGCGATCCTAGATGTGTGTCGTTGGCCGTTCTACCGGTATCGCCTATCGATGAGATATCGACGGGCATGCCTTACTCGAAAGTTGAATTCTAGGATCGATGGTCAAACAGACCTATGAGCGATAAACCAAACTGAACACGTATTGATGTCGGCTTTTCCTATCATTTGATGCCGCAGGTTGTTTAGGGACCGGAGCAACTTGCGGCCGAGACGGTCCCCGGGGGTTTCTTTCTCCAAGGAGTGGAAACTATTAAGCAAGAGTTGTAGCAAGATACGATCCTCTGATGTGTCGTTGGCCGTTCATGCGGTATCGCCTGTCGATGAGATATCGATGGGCATGCCTTACTCTACCGACTGGATTACTGAGAGTTTAATCAGGGATCGATGGTCAAACAGACCAATGAGCGATAAACCAAACTGAACACATATTGATGTCGGCATTTCCTATCATTTGTCGCAGGTTGTTTAGGGACCGGAGCAGCTTGCGACCGAGACGGTCCCCGGGGGTTTCTTTCTCTAAGGAGTGGAAACGATTAAGCAAAAGTCGTAGCAATAATCGATCACCTGATGTGTCGTTGGCCGTTCTTGCGGTATCGCCTGTCGATGAGATATCGATGGGCATGCCTTACTCTCCTGACTGTTTAATTGAGAGTTATAATCAGGGATCGATGGTCAAAAAGACCTATGAGCGATAAACCAAACTGAACACGTATTGATGTCGGCATTTCCTATCATTTGTCGCAGGTTGTTTGGGGACCGGAGCAGCTTGCGACCGAGACGGTCCCTTCCCGAAAGATGGTGAACCGAGTCGTCTGGCGTAAAAACCGGACGACTCGAAAGGGCTTGACCCTTTCAAGTGAGCGATAATCACATTCTACGCTCAGTTCGACAGCTACAAGGCAATCACTCGCTATGTTCAGAGCTAATACATGCAACATGCCGGCATTGTTTCCACCGACGCATGGATTCAAGACTGGTGCACTTATTAGTTAAACCGTTCGCCTCCGGGTGTTTCGAGTTCAAGTCTGGATGAGGATTGATCTTGCTGGTAATAGCTTGAGCCCCTGAATAAGGGGTCGAAGCGTGCATCTTGAGACCATGTACAACATATTACCAAATCGGCACCATGGGTTCGGGTGCAAGTGATGTAACCGTGAAAGATGTTGAGCAGCCCAACATCGGTTTACACACGCATAATAGGAAGGCAGCGCTGTCGACTGGTCAGTCGTGTAAGAAGTGTGCATTATCGATCACAAATATATTGGTGATCTGTAGGTTGCGCATACACCATGCCCGGTGTAAAGTGCCGTGGTCCCCCCCGGGGGGCTGCATCAAACCGTTCGCCACGCGAACTACCCAATGGAACGAACTCGATGCATTTAATAAGAAGAAGAGATGATAATGAAACACGGTCGATTTAAGAGTTGAAAACGTTGAAATGCCTATAAGCAAGTCTTAAGTTGGTGGTTTCGTTGTGCCCCAACAAATTGGTGCCTTACCCTACACCAAAGAGCCATTCAACATGGTTCAAGTGAGCGATAATCACGCTCTACGCTCAGTATGACAGCTGCAAGGCAATCACTCGCTAAGTTCAGAGCTAATACATGCAACACGCCGGCATTGTTTCCACCGACGCATGGATTCAAGACTGGTGCACTTATTAGTTAAACCGTTCGCCTCCGGGTGTTTCGAGTTCAAGTCTGGATGAGGATTGTTCTTGCTGGTAATAGCTTGAGCCCCTGAATAAGGGGCCGAAGCGTACATCTTGAGAGTAAATGTACAACATATTACCAAATCGGCACCGTGGGTTCTGGTGCAAGTGATGTAACCATGAAAGATGTTGAGCAGCCCAACATCGGTTTACACACGCATAAGGGGTTTATTGTTATCTGTAGGTTGCGCATACACCATACCCGGTGTAAAGTGCCGTGGTCCCCCAGGGGGCTGCATCAAAACGTTCGCCATGCGAACTACCCAATGGAACGAACTCGATGTATTGAAAGAGATGAACAATTAATAGCGAGAATAGGGGCCCGGAAGCAATTCCGCGGCCCTACGGTCGATTCAAGAGTTGAAACGTTGTACAATCGTGGATAGCACCTAGTGCTAATATGGTGAGAGATAATGTGTGAGGAAATTTAGTTTCCTAAAGTTTAGTTAGTGGTTTCCGTTGTGCCCTAACAAACTTAAAGTTGGTGGTGACCGTTACACCCCAACAAATTGGTGCCTTACCCAACACCAAAGAGCCATTCCATATGGTTCTAGAGAGAGAGAGTTGTGTGGAAATTTATTTCCCACTAAGCGAGTGTGTGTCTGTAGTGGAACGAATTCTGGTTGATCCTACCAGTAATATACGCTTGTCTCAAAGGTTAAGCCATGCATGTCTAAGTACAAACATAAATGAATGTGAAACCGCATAAGGCTCAGTATAACAGCTATAATTCACAAGATCATCCTACCACTAGTTACTTGGATAACTGTGGAAAATCCAGAGCTAATACATGCAACATGCCGGGACTGTTGCCCTCGCGGGTAGCTGAACTGGTGCACTTATTAGTTAAACCAATCGCCTCCGGGCGGCTTGAGTTGAAGTCTGGATAAGGACGCAGATCGTATGGTCGCTTGTCGACTGACGACAGATCTTTCAAATGTCTGCCCTATCAACTATTGATGGTAGTGTAGAGGACTACCATGGTTGCGACGGGTAACGGGGAATCAGGGTTCGATTCCGGAGAGGGAGCCTGAGAAATGGCTACCACATCCAAGGAAGGCAGCAGGCGCGTAAATTACCCAATCCCAGTACGGGGAGGTAGTGACGAGAAATAACAATATGGACCTCTCTAACGATGGTCCATAATTGGAATGAGTTGAGTATAAATCCTTCAACAAGGATCAAGTGGAGGGCAAGTCTGGTGCCAGCAGCCGCGGTAATTCCAGCTCCACTAGCGTATATTAAAGTTGTTGCGGTTAAAACGTTCGAAGTTGATTGCCCGTCCAGACACGTGACCGCCACGGGCGCCCGGTTACACGCCGGGGCCGTTCGTGCGCGCGCTCACGGCTGCGACTCACAATGGTGTACTTGGGCGTTACTCTGTGAACGAGTACCGTGCTACCGGTTAACTCCGGCACGGGCTCCTCATGGTGCTCAAGATACTCACATTTACCTTGAACAAATTAGAGTGCTCAAAGCAGGCTAAGACAAAGCGTCCGGCCCCCCCGTGGGGTTGGCGTTGGCCGAGAATAATCTTGCATGGAATAATGGAATATGACCTCGGTTTATACGATTTCGTTGGTTTGTCAGAAACCTAGAGGTAATGATTAACAGAAGTAGTTGGGGGCATTGGTATTACGGCGCGAGAGGTGAAATTCGTAGACCGTCGTAGGACCAACTGAAGCGAAAGCGTTTGCCATGGATGCTTTCTTTAATCAAGAACGAAAGTTAGAGGATCGAAGGCGATTAGATACCGCCCTAGTTCTAACCGTAAACGATGCCAATTAGCAATTGGGAGACGCTACCCCTATTCGGTGCTCTCAGTCGCTTCCGGGAAACCAAAATCGGGTTCCGGGGGAAGTATGGTTGCAAAGTTGAAACTTAAAGGAATTGACGGAAGGGCACCACAAGAAGTGGAGCTTGCGGCTTAATTTGACTCAACACGGGAAAATTTACCAGGTCCAAACTTATCGAGGTAAGACAGATTGATAGCTCTTTCTCAAATTTAAGGGTAGTGGTGCATGGCCGTTCTTAGTTCGTGGAATGATTTGTCTGGTTAATTCCGATAACGAACGTGACTCAAACATGCTAACTAGAACGCTGTCAGCAGTGCGCCTCCGGGCGCACCTGACGTTACAGCCGGGCGGCGCCTTCACGGGCGGTCGTCGGCTACGTTTGCCCTGCTTAGCGGGACAACTTGTGTTTAGCAAGCTGAGAATGAGCGATAACAGGTCCGTGATGCCCTTAGATGTTCTGGGCTGCACGCGTGCTACAATGTGGGTCGCAGCGTGTTCTCGCCAATAGGCGCCCCCATTCCGAGAGGAACGGGAAATCACTAAAATGCCCATCTAGTCGGGATTGGGGACTGCAACGGTCCCCATGAACCTGGAATTTCTAGTAAGCACTAGTCATTAGCTAGTGCTGATTACGTCCCTGCCCTTTGTACACACCGCCCGTCGCTACTACCGATGGATTATTTAGTGAGGTTTCTGGAGGCTTACCTTCCGCGGTTCCTTCGTGAGCTGCAGCTGGCATGGCTGAAGTTGACCGAACTTGATGATTTAGAGGAAGTAAAAGTCGTAACAAGGTTTCCGTAGGTGAACCTGCGGAAGGATCATTACTGATGATCGTCCGCGAGTCCATGGGCTGCCTTCGGTGTAGCTCGGTCGCTCGCTTGCTATGTGTCAGAATTTGTTGAAAGCCAACTCGTTCGTTGTACACTTTGATGGGTGACCATCACTGTGTCCCCGTGCCGAGCTAGATCTCCCCTAGCCGTAAGGCACTTGAACGCCCCCTTCGACGACGAGTTGCATGTGTGTGGTATGTGTCAGAATCTGGTGAAGCTTTCTGCATGTGATGTGCCTTGTGTGGATCCGTGGCCATTGCATTGTGTCTGGTGCTTAGATACCCAGACACTTAGAACGCTTGCGCGGAAAGCAAACTCGATCGTTGTACACTTTGATGGGTGACCATCACTGTGTCTCCCGTGCCGTGCTAGATCCCCCCTAGCCGTAAGGCACTTTGAACGCCCCTTCGACGACGAGTTACAAGAGTGTGGTATGTGTCAGAATCTGGAGAAGCTTTCTGCATGTGATGTGCCTTGTGTGGATCCGTGGCCATTGCATTGTGTCTGGTGTGTAGGTACCCAGACACTTAGAACGCTTGCGCGGAAAGCAAACTCGATCGTTGTACACTTTGATGGGCAACCATCACTGTGTCTCCGTGCCGTGCTAGATCTCCCCTAGCCGTAAGGCACTTTGAACGCCCCTTCGACGACGAGTTACAAGAGTGTGGTATGTGTCATAATCTGGTGAAGCTTTCTGCATGTGATGTGCCTTGTGTGGATCCGTGGCCATTGCATTGTGTCTGGTGTGTAGGTACCCAGACACTTAAGCAAACTCGATCGTTGTATCACTGTGATGGGCGAGCATCACTGTGTCTCCGTGCCGTGTAAGAGCTCCCCATGGCCATCAGGCACTCTGAAAGGTCCTTCGACGACGAGTTACAATAGTGGTGTGTTAGATACGTCAGGTGATGGTATCTACTGTTGTGCAATACGTATCCGGCCACGGCACGGAACGAACGGGAACTGTGGTGCAGACATACAAAGAGTTAAGCCTATTAGTCCATTAACTCTAAGGACGGGGCCATGGGGCGGTACGCAAAGGATACGGATGAGCGAGTATGCAGGCCCAATACTCAATAGCTCGATCCGATCCAAGCACATGAGTTGACTGCGGCGCCAGGTTAACCAATGTGCTAGATTCTATTTGGCCAGTAGAAATCTTGTGTCTTATGCGATTTGATACCAAGACACCAGAACGAAAGTTTAGTTGAAGAGTTATTAAACTCTTATGAAGTATGGTTGTGCAATCACAACTTATGACTTTAACCTATAAAGTGGATATGGACTTGCAATTATAACATGGAATCTCTACACACCCCATGAGCTCGATCCAATCCACGCACACGAGTTGCCTGAGTAGCGACAGTATACCGATGTGCAATACGTATCCGCCACGGCACGGAACGAACGGGAACTGTGGTGCAGACATACAAAGAGTTAAGCCTACTAGTCATTAACTCTAAGGACGGGGCCATGGGGCGGTACGCAAAGGATACGGATGAGCGAGTATGCAGGCCCAATACTCAATAGCTCGATCGATCCAAGCACATGAGTTGACTGCGGCGCCAGGTTAACCAATGTGCTAGATTCTATTTGGCCAGTAGAATCTTGTGTCTTACGCGATTTGATACCAAGACACCAGAACGAAAGTTAGTTGAAGAGTGATTAAACTCTTATGAAGAATGGTTGTGCAATCACAACTTATGACTTTAACCTATAAAGTGGATATGGACTATCAATTATAACATGGGGCACACACCATGTTCTCGATCCAATCCACGCACACGAGTTGCCTGAGTAGCGACAGGTATACCGATGTGCAATACGTATCCGGCCATAGGCACGGAACGAACAGGAACTGTGGTGCAGACATACAAGGGCCATGGGGCGGTACGCAAAGGATACGGATGAGCGAGTATGCAGGCCCAATACTCAATAGCTCGATCCGATCCAAGCACATGAGTTGACTGCGGCGTCAGGTTAACCGATGTGCTAAGAGAGTTGTTCCTTGGGCCTTCAAAGTGACTTCAAAACTATCTTAGCGAATGGTGGCCATGGGCGTAGACATGAGCCACAAGTCACAAGGCCTGGGACTATTGGGTAATAAAGACAACTAGTCAGAAAGTTAGTCTTTGGACGTACCACCGGGATTGTGTTACATTGGGAACATTACT